>NC_089212.1:17822905-18122905 GCF_963930695.1 Labrus bergylta | reverse complement strand
CCAGGTGAAGACCACCATCATGGTGAGTTTTTCCACTCTCCCCATAGCTTCACAACCCACTGAGAGATGTCTCCTCACCTCCTCTGTGATGTGTCACTTCTGCTGAGCTACTGACCTGACAGTGTCACTGCTGAGGCGATGGAACCGTAAATACACTTTGTGTCAGATGATTCTTTGGGTCACATGAGCTGTATGACCCTCTTTTGTTGTTCGCAGGAGCTGAGGAATGATGCAGAGCTACAGGAGGGGAATCTTGGCTGGCTGAAAGCCCGAATGGCTGTCCTCTTTGAAATCAGTGCTGACAGCGATGCTCAGAGGCAAGCAAGCGCTCTGAGTAAGCTCTCAACAGATTTCAAGGGTCTTCTTGCATCTCTCTTAGAGGTAGGTGAAATTCAAACTTGTGGGTGTCAAACGCAATGTTGTCTTTATATTCCTTCTGGAGGTGTACAGAATACTCCTGAAATGTTTTTATCTAACTTCAGGGACATGTATTATATTTAAAAACCTACATAGAATTAAATGTTGCTGATTGGTGGATGTTATAAGAGCATAGTCTTAGGTCTATTTTTATACTGTATTTTTCTCTCTTATATCTTACAGGCTGAGAAGATGGTTCTGGCTGTGGGGGACTGTGTACAGTTCAGGGAAGAGGTACAAACAACTTTAGACGATCTTGTTAATGGACAGAAAGAGGCTCAGGCTGAGGTCACCAAAATACTGGACTGTCCAACTGTCAGAGAAGCCCAGCAGCTACTTCTTGTTCACCAGGTACTGAAGGACATTAAATAAACTAACTTTAACTTTATTTTGATTTTTTTTATGAAAGCATAGTTTACTCATAGATTAACACACTTTTCGTGTCATTCATATCAAACAGCAACTGTTGAAACGCCTCAAGCTGAAGAGAAAGGACGTCCAGCAGCTCATCACCAGAGGTCAGCAGCTCCAGGCTGAGGAAGGTTTGGGGGAGACTCTGCAGCAGGACCTGCAGAATTTAGAAAACACACTCAGCAAAATGGAGCAGAATATGGATTCACAGGAACAAAGCCTCGAGGTGAGTATTGTAACTAGGGCATTATTAATAAAAACATTAGGACACTGTGTTTTTTTATGCGAAGCAACTGTCTAGCGTCTAATCAAATGCTGATAAAGATATGTGATCATCTGCATGTGAAGAAACAGACCAAAGCATGGTGCCAAAGAAACATTCTCCCTGTGGGGCAATGTTGTTTACTCTCTCTCTCTCTCTCTCTCTCTCTCTCTCTCTCTCTCTCTCTCTCTCTCTGTTAGTAAAAACATCTTACAGCTGATTAAGTAAGCCCTGGTGCTCCTAATAATTTGGTAAAAAACAAATTCAGAATGAAGGCTCGCTCACTTTGTTTCAGCCTTTCTTTGAAGAATATTAGCAAATGGTATGCAATATTGTGGATATCAAATTTGATATAATTCAGTCTATTCTTCAAAGTTTTATTTAATTGTTTTTTATTTCATTTCAACTATAACATCCTTTATGTGTGCTGCTTTTTTGCACATGTTGTATTTCTTCTTCGAATGATTTAAATAGTCCTACCCCAGAGCTGTAAATGAAAATTAAACAACAGTAAATTAATGTTCTTTGCCTAAAGATATATAAAAAAACAGAATAAGAAAAGTTAAGCAAACCATGGTTGACTGGTACTTTGTTTTATTGACGTAAAATTATGAATACAGTAGATTAAGGAGCAGCATTTCTGGAAAATTATTCTGTACGGGGGTCTGATTAAAGTCGCCTGCTTAAAGGACTTCCCTTCTGAAGCTTGATTGTTGCTTTTGAAGATAGTATTGTAGTAAGTCAGCCACCTCATTATCAATGTTGCTTAAATAGAACATTAACAGGATGGATGTATTAGTCTTGATATGGACACTCTGTCGCTCTTTTTTGTGTAAGAGGGTGCACTGATACTGAGTGGTGCATGCAAATAATCTTGATGTTTCAAACGGTGCAGCAGAACCACTGATCTTTTCACAGAGTATAAACTTAGTACTTCCTGTGCCAACATGCTGACTCATCACTTCTACAGAAATGACAAACATGGTGGTGTCATCTGCATACTTAATGATGTGGTTTTAGCTGACTTGGCACTACATGTGTCATTTGTCAGTGTGTTTGTTTGGCTGTGATGATGATTTATGAGTACAGCCATTAGAAAATGATTTCTGTTTTACACATTGTACTACACTTAAACAAACAGCATTATCTCTTTTGTTCTTTTTAGACTGGTTATGTTTAGATTTTATAGAAAAGACTTTGGGCTCTGTCATCCCCAGGTCACACTGGCAGCCTGGCAGGAATTTGACAGCCAGCAGGAGGCTGTGCAGGAGTTTGTTAATAAGGCACGATCCACAATGGAGAGAGACCTGAACTTCAGCAGTCCAGAGAGCCTGGCTGTTGAACTGGACCAGGCCAGAGTATGTCAAGTTTGCCCCTTTTTTTTTTTACTGTAGTTGTCACACTGTGTAGTTTACTCTTGACATTTTAACTGCTTGAAATAAATCAGTCAAATGAAGATTATCAATTTTCTTTTTGAAACAGGTGATGTTAAAGCAGTGTGAAGCAGAAGCATCACATATGAACACTCTGCTGAAGAGAACTACAGAAATCCAGCTTGGTCCAAAAAACAAGACTCTGCTCCTACAACAAGCCCGTTCTCTGAGCGAGCAAGTGGACAAAGTAGAGGCAGGGCTGAAAAAAGAGTAAGACAAAGGATTTTTTTTTCTGTTGTTGCTCTTTCTAAATAATGTCTTACGACTGGGTTGATTAAATGCATTATATGTTTAGCCTAAAAAGACAATGTTCCAAGTAAAAACAGTTTGCCACAAAGGACGATGTAGCACACAAACAAATTCTCATTCTTACAGTAGGTCATTTCACAATCAATTAAGAATATTTTGTAGTTAAAAACAGCTGATAGTCCCAACCCAAGTAACTGGTTATTTGTTTCATGAATGCCAAGTATTACTTACCCAATTTATAATTTAAGATTTCTTTGTGTGTTTTAGTGTCAAGACCCTAGAGGAAATGAAAACTCAGTGGGATCAGTTTGGAACTGGGTTTGAAACTTTTTCCTTGTGGATATCTGAGAAAGAAAAGCAGCTGGATGCACTGAAACCTTCCACTCTTCCTCTCGAGCAACAGATCAATGCTATTAAGGTACAGAGCTTTGGACTGTGAAGCTTTGACCATTTTAAATTGCTTCCTAACAGTAATCTTAGTCAATCAATGGGGTTTTTTAAGGTATTAAAAAGTGATGAAAGGGACCTTTGTTGCCCAAGTACTGACATATTATCTTTGCTTTTGACACCTGCTCAAGCCCACACCAGGCACAGAAATACTTGACATACACACATTTGATTTCAGGATCTGATGTTACTCTTTAGTATACGTGTTGAAAATAATGAAGAAGAATTTGCAATGCCTTTAACATACAAAACCCCCAACCTAGGTTCTAACTTTACCTCCACTTTACGGGTACAGTTAATAAAGCAATTTCTCAAACTTTGTCCTTTTTGTGGTTTTGCATCCTTCCCTGCATGTCCAGGGTGTTGGTACAGAGCTTCGGGAGCGAGCTGAGGTTCCTTCTCAGTTAGAGGCAGATTCCCAGGCACTAGCCCAGTTTGTATCTTCAGGTGAGGCAGCCCGAATCAAGGCCCGACTGACCCAGATCGGCAGGTACTGGGAGGAGCTGAAGGAGAGCGTACAGCAGCTTAATGGACAGCTGGAGGAAAGCTCCTCTCACCAGCAAAAGTTCAAAATGAGCATTGACGAGGTAAATAGGAGTAAACCTTGTGACGATATACTCTTTTCAATTTAGGGAAGATATAGGCCTACAATAAATCTTTGTCATCTCCTAGGTGCAAGCATCTCTCAGTGAGCAACACACAAAACTGGAGTCCCCTATCCAGTCCTGCACCTCCTCATCAGAGACCTACAAAGCTCTTCAGAACCACATGGTGATTAGATCATTTTACCTTGTACTACTATTTTCTAGCTATCAGATAATGCCATGTAGGTAACTGTCTTGTGTTTTTATTTCCCAGGATGTCTGCCAGCATCTGGAGAAGCTGAAGGGAACCTTGCTGTCTCTGTCAGCTGGTGCTCGAAGACTCAGTGACAAAGAGCATGCAGAGAGGACTGTGTCAGAGCTAAACACCAGCTATGACCGAAGTGTACAGGAGGCAAAGGACAAACAAAGTACATTGGAGAACCTGCTTTCTCTTTGGCAGAAGTACGTGCTATCCAACAGAACATAGACATTTTTAGAAGCATATAGTGAAATCAAACCAATAGTTAATCCAAGACAGACAGATATAATTTGAAGATATGATTTGTCTTCTTTCAGGTATGAGAAACAGCGTTCAAACTTTGTTTCCTGCTTGGAGAGGAGTGAGTCTGCTTCCAAACCGGAGAGTCAGTGTCTCTCTGCTGATAAGACCAAACTCTGCACAGAGCTACAAGACTTGCAGGTACACACGATACACACTCAAATGGTTCTACAATAGCAAAGCAAGATCTTACCCAACAGATTTTTGTCAACAATCTTAACCCCCTCAGCATGATGAATAAATTGAGCATGCACGCACATTCTTGCAGGCCTTGTACTCTGAGGTCCGATCTCTCGAGCTTGCTCATGCTGAACTAGTATCTTTGGGGACTTCCTTGTGTTCGACGGCACCAGAAGAGGGAGTGCGGCAGCTGAAAGATGAGCTGGAGACCCTGCAGAGGAGACTGCATGTTCAAAATGAAGTCCTCCCCCAGAGGTAAGATCATACAAAACTGAATCGTTTTTTCCTATATTGTAAACATACACATGCTGTTCAGGAAACGTGCGTGATAAAGAAAGTTCAATATCGTGAGTGTATCTTTGATTAAAACAGTTTCACAAGGCATATGTACACTCAATCAAAGAGTATGGCTATGCATATATTCAACACAGAACCTGTAACAGTGAGGGAATATCAGAATTTTAAATACTTATAGATGTTTTTCTGTTTGTGGCAAACTTCAGCCTACATTTAATAGAATTTGAATGAAATGTATACATAAGAATGCTACATAAAGCTAGTCTTTTGTTACCTATCTGTTTCACTATGATTCCATTTCCTCCCCCAGAATCAAAGAGCTTCAGGACCATCTCTCACTGGTCGAGCAGTTTGATCAGGCACTGCTTAAATTCTCCCAGTGGAGTGAGACCATGCTCTCAAATCTGCACTCAGCCTCTCAAGTCAACATCGGCAACCTGCAGTCTGCCACCACACAAGTAAAAGTAAGAATCACACAGACGAACTGTTGATGTGTTTTGCATGCAGGATGTTTCCTTTCAGAGCCACTTAGTTAGTTAGCAGACGAATAGTATTTTCTTAAGAGCAGTAACTAATCATCTATCAATAACCTTGACAGGAGACCCAGGCGGTCATACAGAAACAGTCTGGTGTGAGACAGAGCTTGGAACAGCAGACAGAGAAGCTCTGTAAGTTCTGTGAGCCTGGCGATGCACAGCTCTTCCGCAGCAGAGCCGACAGCTGTCTGCAGCCCTACATGGAGGCCAAGTACACAGCTGATCTCCAGTTAGAGTGTCTTGAAAGGCTTGAGGCTTTTCTGCAGACACACAGTGTGGCTGCAGGTGTGCTGCGGGGTCTAAAGCAGACTGTGGAGAGCGCTGGAAGCTGGGATCGTGGAAAAGTAGAGGAGCTGCAGCAGGAGCTGGAGACTATTGTCCCAGACATCACCCAGCTCGAGAGTCTGGCTGTCAATCTGGACAGCAGCCTCTGCAAAAGCCATCTCCACATTGGTGCTGACGAGGGTTCTCGTAAGTCCTGTCGCATGCTGGCTGACTCGCTCAGTGCTGAACTGGATGCATTGAGGAACTTGCTTGGTACTAAACAGAGTGAAGCAGAGGCCCTGGGAGCTCTGTGGACCTCCTTTAGACAGCGGAAAGAACAGCTGCTCAAAGCTGTGGAGGACATTGAAGAAAAAGCTGACCACCAGAGCTGCAAAGAGCCCAGTCTACATGCTCTACAGCAGAGGTAAAGCATTGCAAGAGTGTATAATCACATCTTAGATCAAAATAGTGTGCTAATATCATGAGAGAACAGATACTTCAGCGTGTTATCTTTATGTTTCAAGGCTGAGGTTCTTTAACCAGATGGAGGATGAGCTCCAGTCACACCAACATGAGGAGCAGTGGCTAAGGGACAAGGGCAATCAGCTGGCCCAGAGAGATGCAGAGTTGGCTGGGGAGGTACTAAGGGAAATAAGTCTGCTGGAGACCACGTGGGAGGACACCAAGAAGCTCATAACAGAGAGGTACTGAAGAGTGGAAGGTTTCCATACTACAGTAACGAGTCTGGATTTGAAGTATAGAAGCAATGTTAAAAGATTCTCTCAAGCACTAATGAACAGTTTATGGAACACAGCCTTTGCAGTAAAATATTTTACATTTACATTTACGAAGTGGGGTGATTGTTCTTGCTAAGTCTGTTGCACTTGACCACATGATACACATTTGAAAAACTGCTTCAGGAGTGTAAAAGTTTCTATATCTCAATTTGCTAAAATGTTTTAACTTTTTTTGCTACAGTTAACACATCATTAGCTTGTTCACATGTTTTGTTTAAAATGGTGTCACTCAATGGTAGTTTACAGTTCAATTAAATATGATCAAGTATTAATAATACACTTCCCTCTTGCTCCAACAGACAAGAACAGTGCAATGTCCTTGTTGAACTGATGAGAGAATACCAAATCCTGAAAACCTCCATTAGCGGCATCATTGAGAGTACTGAACCTCTGGTTGAGATAAACTCTGTTTTAAAGGACTATGAGGAGACCAGGAGGTCTCTAACCAAGGTTGGTTCAAAGTATTTTTAATTTTTTTTTATAGAGATGCCTCAACACGATTCATTTTAAATAAACTGTTAGAAACTCAAAGCACACAAAATATATATAAAAAAAGCCTTTTCATGATTATTTGTCTGTAATGCATTTGTAGCACGAGACAGTGAAGGTAGAGATGGCCAGCAAGCAACATGAACTGGATCAGTTTTCCAGTAAAGGGAAGAAACTGGTGGCTGAACTGAAGAAGATCCCTGAGTGTGATGCTCATATGTTGAAGGATGACATGGAGACACTTGTTGATCAGTGGCTGGATGTAAGTCTGACTTCAACCGGATGCATTGCTATTGGAGAAATAATAATGTTGAATAAATTAGCAATTAGTAATTGCTTAATGTATTAATCTAGAACTGTTGCATTAACAATGCAACAGAAAATAAAACAAAAATGCAAAACATAAAGAGAGTAAAGATTTGTGACTGATTCATCAAACTTTTCAGGTTTCTGAAAAGATAGACGACAACATCCATCGCCTGAATCAGAGTTTGGCACTGTGGGATGATGTGCGTAAAATCAGCGAGGACACTGAGAGCTGGACAAGCAACTGTGTGATTGAACTCAATGAGAGCCTGAACAACCTCGATGACAGTCAGAGAGTGTTTGCAATGCTCTCCAGGCTACAGGTAAGATTATGATGCCCTAGTTATCATCATATCACTGCAACATAAATCATTGTTATTATATATTTAAAAAACACACACTTTTCTCCTTATGTTCATCCACAGGTTGAAATGGGTGAGAAGGAGCAGAAACTTGAAACTCTGCAAAACAGAATCACAGAGCTGAAGAAGTGCAGTCAAAGTGAAGAGACCCCTGCTAAATTACAGGTGATAAAAAATTAAAAATCTTTAATGTTTTCAATGTATTTATGAAGTGATGCTACATTTACAGACCAACAAACATTAACCAGCTCTTCATTTTCAAATTCTTTCACCTATAACTGTTATTGCACTTGTATCTAGGTGCTGGAGAACGACCTACGTAAAAAGATGAGCACTGTCAAGAAGCTACACGAGCAGGCAAAGGGAAACCTCACTGACTTCACTTCCCAAAGAAAACAGCTAGAGGACTACATCTCACAGATGTCTGCATGGCTAAAGAGTATGGAAGATTCCCTTGTTTCTTCTCCCACTGGATCTGATCCAGAGGACATCTGCAGAGTGAAGGTACAGCCTTAACAGTGATAAAGCAAAGTACAGCCTTTGATTGAATATATATGAAATGTGTCTTTTTAAACATGAGAGAAGGAAATTTCAATCTCAGTACGTAGGTTAGAAAGTACTAAAATTGTGAGTTCTTGTTTTCTGTAAGGAAGCTTAAAAACAAATCTATATTGTTAAACATGTTTTAAAGGACCTCCAGAAAGAGCTGCAAAACCAGCAGGGGAGCATTGACTCGACCAGGGAGAGCCTCAACACCCTGTGTAGAAAGTATCCCTCTGAAGAGCTCGCTGGTTTGGGTTCAGCTCTCACCGACCTCATCAAGACCTACGAGTCTGCAAACCAGCTTTCTGCAAGGACGCTAGTATCTCTGCAAAACTGTCTTCAGCAGCACTTCAATGGTGAGCAATATGAAAATCATATCTGAATAAAATGTGTTGTTTGACTTATACGTTACATTATTGATTTACCAAGGTTACACTGTGTAACTTCAAAAATAACTTCAGTGGTTCATGGAACAATGCATCTTCTTTATTCTGTGATCAGATACTGAATCTGAAGCTTCCTTTCATTTTTTTATTGTATAAAAAGCCATGCCATGACCATTGAGTGTACATTTCATTACCAGCTTTTTTCTGTGACACTTGATTTTCTTTCCCCTTGCGCCCTCAGATCTGGTTCAGGAGTTCCATCGTTGGCTTTCAGAACAGAGGGAGATAGTGAAAGAATGCTCTGACCGATCTGGAGACACACAAATTGTGGAACGCAAACTACAGAAACTCAAGGTAAAACTGATTGTAAAGGATGTTTTATTGGAGGTCGGAGTAGAATTTGAAGTGTGTTCATCTTTGTAATTGTTAAATTGAAAGTTAAACAAAAAATGATGTGGGTTGTCAGGGTGCCATGGATCGTGTGGAGGAGGGTGAGGTCCGCCTTACTCAAGTCTGTGAGGAAGGAGAGAAGCTCCTACTCCATCTCCCGAAGGCTAGTGCCGGGCAGGTCCAGCAACACCTTTCCTCCATCCAGCAGGACTGGGACAGCTTTGTGGAGCAGTGCAGGCAGAACCAACAGATCCTGGAGGACAGTGCATCTCTCATGAAGGGGTAACAGACTAAAAAACAACAGCTTCTGTAAAGCACTTTGTTATCAAACCTGTCATTAACATTTAGTTTTAAATACCCTGTAGATTTGAGGGACGCCTTAAGAAGCTCAGGTGGTGGTTGGAGCACATGGAAAAGAGAATGACCACAGACCTACTTGAAGCCAAGCAACGGGGTCCTGAAAAGGCGGGGCTTGAGCAAGTGGAGGAATATCAGCAGGAAGTACTTAAAGAGAGGTGCGAAATCTGATAAAAGTCTTTGTATTTTCTGAGAAGTTCCCCAGATGTATCTCTTATAATTCTCTCCAATGAAACATCAGAGTACTCTTTGAAGCTTATTTAAACATTTTACTACTTTCCGTACAGGGATTCGTTTGAGCGTTTATGTCAGGAGGGACAGGCACTGAATGAAGGTGGGCGAGGTGATGGTAGTGAGACACGAGTGTCGGCTCAACTGCAGTCACAGCACCAGGCCTTACTGAGGCGTGTGAGAGAGAGGCTTCGCAGCTGCCAGGTCACTTTACAGGAGCAGCAAGCATTTGAAGAGACACTGCAGACTACTTGGGGCTGGCTTAATGGAGTCCAGGAGCGCCTGGCATCACTCAACAGCACAGTTGGAAATAAAGAGACTTTGGAGAAAAGACTTGGTCTTGTGCAGGTAAGGCAACATCTTGATCCTCAAGTATTGTTCTTTATATGACAGTGCTATCATAAAACATTTTAAAACACAGAAGTGATCTTAGAGTTGCCAATTTTTCCCTCTTGCTCTTTTGTATACATGCAGGATATCCTGCTTATGAAGGGTGAAGGAGAAGTGAAGCTCAACATGACTGTAGGAAAAGGAGAACAGGTCCTGAAACACAACAGAATGGAGGGGCAGGAAGCCATTTGTTCACAGCTACAGAAGCTGAAAGATGCCTGGGCCAATATGTTGATGACTTCCATGAGCTGTCACAGGTAGAAAATGTGTTATTATCTGAATCCAGCTTACAGTCAGACAGGGGGCTTGTAGCATCCACTGATGTCATGGCTCCTAAACAGGGTTAAATGTATTGATTTCCTGTTGTTTTTAGTCGTCTGGAGTGGACAGTGGCCCAGTGGACCAACTTTCAGGAAATTAAAAGTCAACTGCAGCAGTGGATGGAGTCAGTGGAGCAGGAGGTGGGAATGACTCTGCCGCAGCAGCCTGGGCTCAAAGAGAAGTCGGCTTTGCTTGAGCGCCTCAGGGCCATCCAGGCTGATGTGGACTCTCATGCAGCAGCACTGTCACGCCTGACAGACAAAGCGGTGGAGATGCACGAAAAAACTGGAGACCAGAACTTTGGTCCAGAGTCAAGGGCCGAGCTCAACGCACACTTTGCTGATATCTCAGCTGTTGTCAAGGTGATCTAAATACACACATACAGTAGTACTTGCAAATAATGCTGAATCCTTGATGATTACTTTTTGGGAAAGCCAATTAAATTTTGCATATGTGACAACACTCAAACTGGGAAACTCCTAAACAATTACCCTGCCATTATTTGGAGCTAAAATATTTGCAACTGTTATTTGACACTTTTATATTTAGCCAGTGCTTCATTCATACGTGGTGTTTTTTCTTTTACCAAGGGCAAAGTGCACTCCATGCAAAACACTGTGTCTGAACATGAGCAGTACCATGATGCTCTGAGAGACTTCAACGACTGGCTTATTTCAGCAAAAGAGGAACTCCAACGCTGGTCGGATCTGTCAGGAGACTCTGTTTCCATAAAAAGAAAGCTCTCTAAAGTGCAGGTGAGGAATTATAACTGTTTATTCTTAAAAGGAATGAATATGCATGCTGCCGCTTACTGCATCCAGCTGAAAGATGTAAATCATGTTTTATTTAGACATATATACTACAGAGACTTCTTCCACTAAGGTAGAGGGGCTGGAGCAGCTTTTAAAAGAAATTGGACTGAGTTGACAGTCGTCATTCCATTTGCCCTTTCTAGGAGTTGCTTGACTCTAAGCAGCGAGGTAGAGAGAGGCTGAACCGGGTTCAAAGATGTGGAGCAGTGGCCAGGGATCACACTGGCTCAGGGGGCTATGAGGCTATGGAGCGGGAGGAAGCAGCCCTCGTGTCATCATGGGAACAGTGGGAACGTGGAGCACTGCAAACAAGGGCTAGTCTGGAGACTGCCCTCTCCCAGATAGCCAGCTCGGAACAAGAGTTCAACAGCCGTTCAGCACAGCTGGAGCAGGACCTGCGGGACCTCAGCCGCCAGCTAAAGGACTGGCGTCTGCGGTTGGCCCAAGCAGAGGGAAAAAACGATGGAGAGGAGGCTGTTAAAGGCTGGCAGATAGCAAAGGTACATCACAGCTTACTTTAGTTCCAATATAACAAACCACCATTGATTGTAAACAGGCAATGGTAGATGACTATGGATATGAAATGCTAATGCAAAACAGTTTTTGTGACTGCTCATCAACGGTTTTACATCTGTTGTCCACCCAGGAAACTTTGGAGGAACTTGTCAAAGCTGAGCCCCTGTCTGATAGTCTGAAGACTCAACTCAATGATCTGTGCAGATTCTCTAGAGACGTGGGAACACAATCTGAGAGAGTGTCCGCTCTCATTAAGGAATACAATAGGTGAGAACTTGTAAAAATGAAGCACAACCCTCTTTTTAATCAGGATAAATTGTTGCAGCTTGAGAATTTAATTTTTACACAGATATACTGAGATTGTGGGTAACAAGAAAACTACCATTGTTTTTGTTGTAAAAACCCTTGAGGCTTTATTTTGTGGTGCACTAGATAGCATTTTTTTTGTAATATATCAAATGCTATTACTTTTTGGTCCAAAATTATAGCAAATATAGAGCAGAAACCGTAATAATAAACACTTGACAGTATCATTTCGCCCACAAACTAATGCAGAAGTTTTAAGTTACCATATAATGTACAAAAGCATTATACGATATGAGGGTCCTACTGTCTGATTAAAGGACTTTGGTTTTGGGTTGTATGTAAGCTAGAAGCATAAAGGCCTCAAATAGAAACAAGATCAAACAAGTTTAAGACAAAAGAACTGACAAAATGTATAGGTTTCTTTTTTATTTGCACTAGTACAATGAGAAGAAATGCTGTTGTTTTTCCTCCTGATTTGTTTTTAGTCTGAGTCTCCAAGCATCGAGAGACTGCCAGAGCAAAGAGAAGCTGCTGGAACAAGGGTTTCGCTCAGCCTTCAGAGAGTTCCAGCAGTGGTTGGTCAATGCCAAGATCAACACAGCCAAATGCTTTGATGTTCCTCAGAATCTCAGTGAGGCCTCATCCAGTCTGCAGAAGATTCAGGTACAGCACTCAGAGTCCATTTTAACAGAGCTTTCAGACAATTAATGGCTGCCGGACTTATAGGTTTTGTTACCTAATTTCAATTTGAAGAAGCTTGTTGATGTGATTAAATGATATTATAAATACTATGATTCACAAAAAGAACCTCACAGTAGTTCATGTAAACAAAATAATTTAATAAAAACATGTATGTCAACATTTATAAAAAATGTCTACATGATTGACTTTTAGTCCTATCTCCTGTTTGCAGGAGTTTCTGAGTGACAGAGAGCAAGGTCAGTCCAAGTTGAATGCTGTCGTTGTCAGCGGTGAGCTTGTGTCTACTATAGCAGCCAAAGACAAAGTAGATGCAGTACGGGCTAAAATGAACACAGCCAAAGAGGACTGGAAAAATATCATGACCAACCTGCACAACAGAGAGACCAACCTTCAAGTAAGTAATTCCTCTCTGAGCGGGGCCATTTTAAAAAACATTTATTATGCTTTTTAGGTCAAGGAAACATTTCAACAGTCTCTTTATATCGTCTGTGTGCTAGAACCTTTCATCTCAGATGAAAGACTTTGAGGCGAGTGCCGAGCCTCTTCAGGGGTTTCTGAATGCCACAGAGCTGGCTGTACAGGAGAGCAGCACAAGACTTCATGATCTAACAGCCAAAAAGCAAGAGCTTCATAAGCTACAGGTAAAAATACCCCCCCCCCCCACATGTTCAAGACCACTCATGTTCAACAACCACTCAGTGCTCGAGTGCCAACCTGACTATTCTTGTCATTGGCAGAGACTCATCTTTCCTGCTCTGTAACAGTGTTTTAGCTCTGCTATCTTTCTTTGGAACAAAAAAACTTTCATCAGATAACGCTTACTTGCCATTTGCCTACTTTTTCAATTACTGTCATCTGTCTGCTCCTGTTTGCTACACTCACATGTCTTCTTAACAGTGTTGAATATATAGAGTAAAATTTGGCTTATTTATACAAAAATTGCTTTAAGTCTCTCATACTCTGTTTACCAGCTATTTTCAGAGGCCCTGATGCACGTCATGACCAACTTTACAGCAAAATAACACTGGCCAAATATCTCATTCTTGCTTTTTGCCATGTTGCCATCCCTAACACTTCAGTCTATGTCTGAATTTAACTGTCTGAAATCTGTGTGTCAGCTTGCATGCCTCTTCGATAACCTGCTTGTGCTCTTCCAGTCTGTGCTTGAGGAGTTAGCCTCTCACGAGATTCAGCTGAACAGGCTAAAAGAGAAGGCCCAGCTGCTGTGGGATGAACAAGCAGCCGGCAAGGGTTTTGTGCATCGCGTCTCGCAGCTCTCTGCTCAATACCTAGCTTTAACCAACCTGACCAAGGTACAGTAATGCCGCCCAATCTGCCTGTGCACTGGGGCTTTTCTGGGGTTAGAGGTGGAGAGGAAACAGCAGTACTAGACTGGATCGAGCTCTGACTATACTATGTTTAACATATTTTAAACAGTGACGTTACCAATTGCCTATGAATGAATATAAATGTATTTATTTTTTTACTTTAAGCCTCTTAAAGATTATTTGTACGATTTAAATTCCTGTGTGTATTTTGTACTAAATCTGTGTTAGTCACCAAAGAGCCTACATGTGTAATTATCATGTTGTGCCTACAGTGGATTCACTTTCTTAAACCTACTGTATATTAGTAATGATCTGGTTTTTTCCTTCTTTAACAGGAGAAGGCATCACGGATTGACCGAATATCCACTGAGCACCAGCTTTTCTCCCAAGGGCTGAAGGAGCTGCAGAACTGGGTGGCTGACACCAGCCACATGCTGCAGACTTACTGTTCCCCCACCGCTGACAAAAATGTCCTTGATAGTCGGATGATCAAGCTTGAGGTATAAAATGAATCTTTAGCCTTTAGAATTAGAGAGAACTCTTAAAACGGTCATGATAATAGGAGTTAAATAAATGCATGCGTTGTTGTTGCACCAGGCATTGCTGACTGCACGTCAGGAAAAGGAGATCCAGCTGAAGATGCTGATCACAAGAGGAGAGTCGGTTCAGAGGAACACGTCAGCTGAGGGAGTTCCTGTAGTCCAAAAGCAAATCCAGGACCTTAAAGATTCCTGGGATGCCCTGCTCTCTGCCTCCATACAATGCAAAACGTTAGTTCTCGAGCAGAAGTAAATACAAGTTAAAACTGCTACTCCATTGTCTTACTGAGCTTTCCTCTTTACATTTTACAGTCAGCTGGAGGGTTCCCTGTCTCAGTGGACCAGTTACCAGGAGGATGTTCGCCAGTTTGTTGCATGGGTGGAGCGTGTTGAAGAGAGCCTAGACCCCACTGACAAACAGTGCCCAGAGATGAGGGACAAAACTGCTAACCTGAGCAAAACCAAGGTACTGCACTCCTGCCTGTCATACTTCATACTAATAAGGCTTGTAAATAATGTATGTAGTTTAACAAAGACAAAATACTTTGGAATTTAGATTTGCAAGTTGAAAATATAAGCAAATCAAAGGTTCAAAATCACATGAGCTATTTTATTACAACAGATGTCAATGTCAAAAGTATCAAAGTTTAATGATAAGATGATTTCTCCACTCTGTTTAGTTGCTGTATGAGGAAGTTCTCAGCCACAACAGCCTGCTGGAAACAATCACTGCGAAGAGTATCAGTATCGTGGAGAGCTATGTCACTCAACTTGAGCTTCAAGAACTGCAAGAGCGCTATAACACTATGAAAGACAATGCCATGGTAAAGCAGGATGTGCACTGTGCTAAACAGTCAACCATATTTGAAATATGTGTCGGTGTGGTCTTAGATAACTGTAAGGTCTAAAAAATATTTGCTATTTTTAAACATAAATCGAGCAAGTGAGATTCATCAGAAATGAAAAAAGCATCTCAAACACAGTAAGAAATAAAATCTACCACTGGCTCTGAAATAATTGCTCGCAATCTTCACTGTGTCTGTAGAGGGCAGTAACTAATGCTGAGGAGCTTGTGAAAGCCCATCACGAGTATCAACGTGGCCTCCATGCATTTGAGGACTGGCTCGAACAAGAACAAGAGAAACTTGGCTGCTACACCCAACTGGAGGGTGATGTGGATATGCTGGAGGAAACTCTTCAAAAGCTGCAGGTTTGAAAATCTTAGTGAGAGAATGTTGTGGTAAACAAATAGACGATGAAATGCAACAGTGAACCTAAAAATAATTACATCAAACCAGAGTTTCTATTCAGTTAATATTTGACCTAAAGGTTTACACCATTGTAACTACAGGAACTGCAGCTGCACTGTACAGAGGGCCAGGCTTTGCTTAACACCCTCCTGGTCAGTCGAGAACTGGTCGTTCCCTGGGGCCTGCCTCAGATCGAAGACCGAGAACTGGAGTCCCTGCAGCAGGACTGGAGGATGTACCAGGCACGACTGGCTGACACCCGGTCTCAGCTCAACAGTGCTCTGGCCAAACTTCGACAGATGGATCAAAAATTTCAGCGTCTTGACAGCTGGCTTAAGGGCATGGAGACTAAAGCACAACTACGTAGCCACAGGCGGTCCGACCGTACCACCAAAGATGCCCAGCTCCAGCTTATAAAGGTTAGCCTTGTACATGAACATTTTTTGCATTGTTTTCTCAAATCTGCACAATTGTGTTTGTGTTTGTGTTTATATTGACAAAACTACTTTTAAAATTAGAAATGGTCACTTCAATCAGATGTTGACTCTCATGTATGTTTAAGAATATTAAAAAGTATTTTTTTTATACATCTCTAATGGTGTTTGTATGATCAGAGCTGGCAGGAAGAAGTGCTGGTTTATCAGGAGGAGATGGAGGGCCTCAGTCTCTTGGCTCAGCAGGTTTTAGATGAGACTCACATCAGCAGCCAGATCAGTAGCAGAGCCACCAAGATCACAGCACGCTACCACGTCCTGCTCCTGCAATTACTGGTAATGTAATTTTAAACACAATAACCAGAATCTGTATTTGTGAGTTGACAGATTATTATAAAACTCTCATCACCTTAGCTACCCCAAGCATTCTTCTCCTTAACCCCCCCTCTTTATTTATAATACAGGAAACAATCAAACAGCTCCAGGAGGAGGTGTCTTGCATTGAGGAGGCACAGTGTGTCTTCGGTACTTTCTCCGACTGGCTCAGCACAGCTCAGAGTAACTTCAGCACAGTGGCTATCAGTGTTGATGCAGTTGACCGCTTTGCTATGGAGAGAAAGATGAAAAAACTAGAGGTATATTCTCTAACATGCAGTACATGTCACAAGTATTTTAATGTCTACTTCGTTAAAAACGAATCAGCATCACCCCATGTACCTTTCAGGCTCTTCAAGGTGACATGGATCAGGGTCACACCTACCTCAAGACAACGAGGGAGAAGACAGAGCGAGCCATGGTGTTCTTGGAAGAGCCGGAGGCAGAGCAGCTGAAGGAGGAGGTAGACACTCGCCTTTCCCAGCTATCAGAGCTGATGGAAGCTCTGCGCACAGAGCATAGCTCCCTTGAGAAATGTATCTCACTCTCTAAAGACTTCATGGATAAATACAAAACCCAAGCCCAGTGGGTGAAGGAGACCAAGAGCCTTTTGTCATCAAATGTTGAGCCTAAAGCTGAACTTTATCAGAAGAAGGCTCAGCTTGCAAAATACAAGGTAATTAACACCAAGATATATTTTTCTTATCTCTTGGCAACACTGTGGAAATAGAGCAAAAACCCTTAACAATATCTACAATATTTTCCTCAATTTTCATGTGTGCAGACCATCCAGCAGACAGTGCAGTCTCATGAGTCCGCAGTGAAATCTGTCTTTGAGAAAGGAGAAGCCTTGCTGGAAACAGTCCATGACACCACTATAAGTGACAAAATGAAAAAGCTGCAGGCTGACTATCAAGATCTCTGCTTAGCAGCTAAGGTATGGATGCTACTGTGATGTTTTGGCTGAGAGGGGGGTCTCAAGTTTTTCTTTTGTATTAACAAATTGACTAAAGGAAACAGACTGATACTTAGCGTAACATAATTCTCTTATTGAATGAAGTTCTGATTTGGGCTGCATGTTCTGTTTTAGACACAGGTCCAAAACCTTGTGGAGTGGGTGAAGGAGCATGAGGATTACAACAGTGAATTGCAAGAGGTGGAGAAGTGGCTCCTACAGATGTCCAGTCGACTGATCACCTCAGACTCCATGCAGACCAGTGGCATGGAAATGGCCACGCAGCAACTTGCCCGACACAAGGTGACCTAAACCATACAATCCTAAAATATTCACAATTCTTACAGTAATATTACTTGTGCAGGATAGATTATTACATCACTTAATAATACTTTTGGTTAGCATTAAATGGGTCACTTTTTGTATTTTGAAACATGTAACGCTTTTTTTTTTTTCAGGCAATAATGGAGGAGATAGCCAGTTTTGAGGAGCGTCTCACCAGCTTGAGGCAGAAAGGCGAAGACCTTGTAGCTAGCTGTACAGACCAAGTGCAAGCAAAGATCAGTCAACAAGTCCAGGCTCACCAACAGGGCACCAGAGACAGCTACTCTGCCATTTGCAGCACTGCTCAACGTGTGAGTTTAAGAGGACAAAATCCATGGAATTATTCTCATTTTACTTTTTCCAGGGAACCTTTCCATTTGATGACTTTAAGAAAACTTTATGGTTGCACTTCACTTGTTCCACAGGTGTACCAGAGTCTGGATCGAGAGCTGCAGAAACACGTCAGCCATCAGGACACTCTGCAGCAGTGCCAAACCTGGCTCTCCACAGTGCAGGAGGAGCTTCAGCTCAATGATCAGGGACCAACTGGTCTGCAGGAAGCACTGAAGCAGGTAACTGACATAATGGATTTTTATCAGCTCTAAGAATCCAATCCGATGGCAATGTTTTTTTTTTCTTCCATTTTTTTCGTTGATTACTTTTGTACACACAGGTGAAGCACTACAGGGCCCTTCAGGAGCAAGCAAGCACTTACTTGGACCTTGTGTGTTCAGTGTGTGACCTGTCTGATGATGCTGTGAGAGTAGCAGCTACTGACGTACAGCAGGTCAAACTCACGGTCAGTAATTTCTACCTCCTTGTCCATTATACATTGTAAAGGGTATTTTTTTTTAGATATAGGAGGATAACTGAATCACAACAATGACTTATGAGGACTGACTTTGAAAACACCAAAAATAGGACAATTTTGACACAAGTTTTATGGAATACTGTATGTTGTCATAAAGACCAATGAATGCTGGATATGAGATATACTCTAACCAGTCAACATTAAACTTTGATTTTTATTTAAAAGTCAATCAGTTATAAACAAGCATACCGTGTATTACCTACAATTTCACAAACATTAACTTTACGTTTTCTAGATAGAGGAAAGGATGTCCAGTGCACAGGAACTCTCAGAGGGCTGGCGGGAGATCAAGGAACAGAAGCAAGATCTGACTAGCCTGTTTCAGGATATGGAGCAGCAGCTCCTCAGCTTCTCCAGAAGGCCAGCCGAGTTGGAGACCAAGATAGCTCAAAACATGCTGTCTCAAGCCAAGGTAGCGAACAGTACCAATGTTGATAATATTTTTTTGTATGTCTACACTGTTTTGTTTGTGATGTGGTTATGATTACTATCCTAACATATTTTATGGGTTCTGTTGGATTAAAATGATCTGCTAATCTGTTTGGCTCTTTTTTGGGTTACTAACCGGTATATTGCTCATCACACAGGAATGCAGCCTGCATCTGCAGTCCAAACAGAGTATCCTGACCAAGATGACGGAGACTGTGAGCAGATTGACTGGTGGCCATGACTCTGCAGAACATGCTGAGCTTGACCGTCTGAGCCATTCCTGGCTCGAGCTCTGTCACCAGGCCAACAAGCTGCAGAGCCAGAGAGAGGCAGATCTGCAGAGGTCGATAGAATACCATGACTGCATCAGTGCAGTGGAGGCATTGTTTGAACAGGTGTCCAAAGAGTGGGACAATTTGGCCAGGTGGGTTTTTTACATAAAGTGTCAACATTAGTCATCACATACTGCTGTGAGTCTAATAATCGTCTGACAGGAACAAATCCAAGTAAACTGTTTTAGGCTGCAACAAAAAGCCAGTTGTTCTAACTATTCTCAGTTTCTTTTTCATGACTACGATGTATTCTACTACTAGAACCATTTTTTATAACACCATTTGTTTGTCATTACATACTGTATGTCTGAACTCAAGACCAACATTGTGTTCACCTTTGGAACCAGTTTTTAAGATTGTTCTAAGAAGATGTGTCTCAATTCTTGAAATCAAAACACTTCATTTCTTAACTGAACAAAATAGTTATGTATTTTTATCTGTTTTTTGCTGCGCAGAACGGATGCCGAAAGTTCATCCCAACATTTGGAGGCTTTACGAAGGCTTGCAGTTACTCTGGATGAACAAAAAGGCACTCTTGAAGAGCTTAAGGAACAGAAGCAAAAAGTTATCCAACATTTGAACTTGGATGACAAGGAGCTGGTAAAGGAGCAAATCAGCCATTTTGAGCAGCGCTGGTCTCAGATGCAAAACCTCATTGAGAGGAAAATCCAGGACTCAGTGGTGACCCTGGAGGATATGGGCCAAGTCGAGGCCCGTCTGAGAGAGGCTCGAGACTGGGCAGAGGAGCAGCAGCCAGCCCTGTCTGAGGCTATGAAAATGAGCCCTCCTCCAGAGCTCGCTCAGAGTTTCCTGTTTGACCACCTGAGCATCTGTAGTGAGTTGGAGGCCAAGCAGCTCCTGCTGGCACAGGCCATGGTCGACGCTGATAGGGTATTGGCCCGTCTAGGCCTCAGTGAGCGACAACGTCTGCAGCAGCTTATCGTGGACACTCAATCTGAGGTTGAATCTCTGAGCGAGAAAGTTGTGCAGCGCAGAAAACATCTGAGCAAGGCCTTCACAGAGAGAACACAGTTCCTGATGGCTGTGGGCCAGTCCATCTCCTGGGTGCAGCAGAATGAGAAGAAGGCCCAGGCAGAGGAGTACATTGCTTTGTTACCTGATGACCTGGCTAAACAGGTCAGAACTTGTAGGAACATTCAAAGCAGTCTAAAAGCCTATCAGAGCGAGCTGACCTCCCTGTGGTCTCAGGGGAGGGACCTGATGAGAGATGCCAGCGAGGAGGAAAGGAACGAGATCCTCACAAAGTTGCAGGAGTTACAAAATATCTTCGACAAAACATTACACAGATGCGGTCAAAAACTGCAGGAGCTTGAAAAAGTACTTGTTTCAAGAAAATATTTCAAGACTGATCTAGAGAAAATATGCCTGTGGATAAAACAAGCTGATATTGTCACCTTCCCTGAGATCAATCTGATGGTTGGAGATGCTGAATTGGAAGCTCAGCTTCTTAAGTATCAACATGTTATTGAGCAGGCAATTGAATATGAGAATCTTCTTCTAATCGTACAAAGAGCTGGCCAGGAAATATTGCCCAGTCTAAACGAAGTAGACCATTGCTATTTGGATGAAAAACTCAACACTCTCCCCCAGCAATATAATAACATATTAGCACTAGCCAAAGAAAAGCAGGAGAAAATCCAGCAGGCCATTCTCACTAGGAATGAGTACACTTCTTTCATAGATGTCACCCATAAAGCCCTGCAAGAACTTGAAGAACAGTTCAATAATCTTGGCACTCAGCCTGTAGGGCTGCAGACAGAAGAGGTTGTTAGTTTGCAGTGTGATTATAAAGCGATCCAGGCAGACCTGAGCAGCCTGGGTCTAGCTGTGAGTGAACTGAACCAGAAGAAGGAGGGCTTTCGAAGCACGGGTCAGCCATGGCGGCCAGAGGAAATGACCCAGCTTGTTAGTCTGTACAACGGACTAAAGAGGTTGATTGAACAAAAAGTGGAGCATCTGGATGAAACCTTGGAGTCATTTGAGGACCGCAAGGCGATGGCTATGCAGGTTGACTCTGAGTTGAAAGCCACAAAAGAGCAGCTGGTCAAAGTGAATGCAGAGACACAGTCAGCTGAGGAGAGGCTAAAAAATTACCACGCTCTGGCAGGAAGTCTCCAGAGTGCCAACTCTCACCTGTCGCGGCTCATGGAGCAGATGGACACTCTCGCGCCCCGCGTGGACCTAGCAGCCCATGATGCTTCCAAAGATCAAGTGGTTCTGTGGCAGGAGGAGCTGCGATCTTTGCAGGCTGCAGTAGGAGACCTCATAGAAGAGTGTGAGAACAGGTTTGTCCAAAGTAAAGACTTTGAGACAGAGATGAAACGGACCCTGGACTGGCTGCAGCAGGTCAGAGATGAATTGGGCTATGCTGTGATTGTTGATGTGAGGGTGGAGAAGGTGCAGGAGGAGATCAGAAAGCAGCAAATCATGCAAGAGGAAGTGCAGTCGAAGCTAAGAATAGTGGCTGCTCTAAGCAGTAGAGAGAAACAGAAGTACACCAGCGCAAATGAACTCGTTCCCAACCATGTAGATACAAGCCTAGAGGAAATGGCAAAACTGCAGGCAGACGTTCAGAAAGCACTGAGCTCCAAGCAGGTGAGACAACATTCAGTTCAATATTCTATAAAACATGCTAATCATACATTTAATTCTATGAAATGCATAATTCTTAATACTAACTTAACTAAGTTAAGTGTTTAATTTGGAGTGAGAGATCAGGGGAACTACATTTGTGACTTATGGCAACATCTTTTAATATTTTTTCCTTTCGCGTAAAGATAACCCTGGAGGATGCCCTGGTGTTGTGCCAGAAGTACCACTTCAGGATGCAGTCAGCCTGTGAATGGCTGGAGGATGCCGTGTCCTTCCTGCAGCAAGCAAGCCTGGGTGTGGACGTGGAGAACTATGAGGAGTGTCTCAGGCAGCAGGGGGACATCATGGCCACGGAGCAGGAGTTTCTTATCCACCTGGAGGAGCTGCAGGCCCTGCTGCCTTCGCTTGAGAACCTGGTCAACCCCACAGCTAAAGAGCAGCTCAGTGTGAGTGTAGAGTCCGCAAAGCAGAGAGGTATGGAGGTCCGAGATCAGCTCCAGTGTCACCATGATGTCCTTTACAGGTAATGAAAACAAAAAGTGATGGTACACTAATCATCAAAGTGACAATACAGGAAATGTTTTAATAAGAACAATTAATCTAATATAATCTGTTTTTCTTAGCTGTGTGGATCAGTGGAAGACATACCAGGAAGCTAGGCAGACTGTCATTGAACTCATGAATGAGGCTGAAAAGAAGCTGACTGAATTTTCCACTGCAAAGGCTGGCACAGGCCAAGAAGCTGAAGATAAGCTTTGCAGTCATCGGGTAAACAAAGTCTATTCAATACAATGGCCACTACTTCTATGAATACTGTAGACTTCATTCATTATTTTTTCTCTTTATTTTTCAGTCCCTTGTATCTCTGGTCAATGGCTTCCAAGAGAAGCTGAGTGGTCTTGAGGAGCAAGCTGCCCAGCTGGAGCTGGTGGGGAGTGATGCCAGTAAGGCCACCATCAGTCGCTCCATGACCACCGTGTGGCAGCGCTGGACACGGCTACGAAGCGTAGCCCGGGGACAGGAGAGAGTGCTCGAGGACACAGCACAGGAATGGAGAACTTTTAGAGAGAAAGTAAACAGACAGAAGATTCACATTTTTTAATTGAAATGCAAATATTTTTATATATTCTTATTGTTTTTTTATATATATAACTTTATTTTTCATTTTGTTTAGATGGTGAAGGTGAGAGCAGTCGCTGATGAGCTCCAAAATCGTTTTCCAGACAGCGCTGTTGAAAAGGCTTCTAAAGCCACCCTGCAGTCACTCTTGGACCAGCATGACCTGCTTAGCCAAGACCTGGAGAGAGAGCTCACTGCCCTCACACTGCTGCGCCAGTATGCTCTCAGCCTTCTGCATGATGTCGAGGTGCCTTCACCGACAAATGAGCAGGATGAGCTGCCCAGCCTGAAGGAGATTAGAGTTGTACAAGACCAAATGGAAAGGTAGAGAAGATAAACCTTCAGAACTGTTGCTTTCAACAAAGGCATCTGTTTTTAATTTGTGTCTAATCCGTGGTGCTTTAATGGAGATTTCTTTTTAACAAATAGTCTGAATCAAAGTAAATTACATTTCTCACGTTTAGATCTTAAGGGATCTGTCTTACAGAATTGCAGTGAAGTCTTTTTTTACCTTTGACTTTCAGCCTCCTGACACAGTCCAGGACCAAGCGGGCTCAAGCAGCTCAAGAACTGAGGGACAGAGAGGAGGTGGAGAAAGAACTTAGTGTCGTCAAAGCCTGGATTCAGGAAACCAGGGAGCTTTTTCTCAATCCCACTCCAGACATTGATTCCTTGCTGCAGGAACTTGAGGTACAATAAGAAACTTTGACTGCACAACCCTAATTCTATTGGAATGAGTATTTCTGAGAAAAGTTACATTGCTCCTTGATTTGTTGTGTGTAGGTTGTTCATGAGGATGTGGTCACTTATCGTCAGAATGTGGATAAATTAGCAGAGCAGCAACAGAGCAAATATCTGGACCTCTACACCATTCTGCCCTCTGAAATCTCCATGCAGCTGGCCGAGGTTTCCCTTGCATTGGGTGCCATTGAGGATCAGGTTCTGTATCATTTTAAAACCTCTCAATTTAAAAAGAACATTATGGCCCCCCATTTCCTTTTGTAGTTTAAATCAGAGAACACCTACCGTATGTTAATAATTTTGTTATGTGGCATTTGTCGTTTCTTTATATGTTCCAGGTTCTTTCAAAAGAGAGAGAAATTCAAAGAACCAGAGAAATAAAAGATAACTTCAGCACCAGAATCCATGACATCTCTGAGAAGCTCAAAGCAACATCAGCTAAATTTAAGGAAAAATCTCCTGATGTTGATCATGCCAAAGAAGAAGTCAAGGTGAGTAAACTTTTTTTTTTCTGACTGTGACTGTTTAATTAAGAATATAGTTTTTTTTTCCAAATCATTCGGTACCATCAAAAGATGTCCGAAAAATTCTACATGTTTTATATGTCTTATCAGAGCCTGGCCGAGGACTTGGACTGTTGTGGTCGCACCCTCTCAGAACTGGACGCTGCAGTGCAAGACTTTGGCCGCAGGAATCCCCTGCTTGCAAAACAGCTTGGTGACGCCATAAGCAAGCTGTCAGAGATGCATCATCACACAACACGGCTAGCAGACTGCAGGAACAACTGGCTCAAAAAGGTTTGTGTTTTCAAGTGTCCTATTAACATTACAGTTATTGTGCTCATTACGTAGTACAATGATTACAAAGGTAAGAATACTTTTTTTTTGTCTTGCCTCCTCAGGCTGTCTGTTATTTGGATGAGTATAATGAGATGCTAGACTTCATTGTGAGGTGGTCAGAGAGAGCCAAAAGCCTGGTGAGAGCAAACATCATCTGGAACTCCTCTGTTCATCTTCAGGAGCAGATACGAATGTACCAGGTGAGGTGGGGGTCAAAGCGTACATCCTTATGGGTTCATATGTGATATTCAACTACAGAATTGTTGGCTTTTTAGGAAGTACAACTACCTTTCACCATATTATGAAGGGAATAAACCCATCAGAACATCACACCATAAATGCCATTCATTCACTGTCCTTTTGTCCTGTACTTAGGCTGTCTTGCGTGAGTCTCGCGAGCTCCATGGAGACCTGGAATCAATGGCAGAGAAAGTAGATCTCCTGTCGGAGGTGCTGCAGGTTGAGTCTATGAGCCAACAGGTTTGTGAACTCAGTCGACACACTGAGGAGCTTCAGCAGATAATCAAGACACGGCTTCAGAGCTTGGAGGATGCAAATAAGGTAAAGAAAACAAATCTTATCAATTTCATTACTTTGTAACATTAATGGATGCTTTCCTTACTTGTATTTATGAAATTTCACCCACAGCTGATTTACTTTTTACGAATAGCTTGTATTGAATACTCTGTGTCACTGATCACATCCTCAGAGTATGGAGGCTCTTGAGTACGAAGTTAAGGCTCTACATGTTGCTCTAGAGCAAGTCCAAGCCACCCTGACTTCGCCAGAGTTATCACGCCAGAGTCTCAAAGAACAGCTGGCTCAGAGACAGGTATCCCCACCACCTTGAAATAATAATCACATGGCCTGTTATGTTACTTAAAGCACTTCGGATGCTTACTTTGCACACTGTAGTTCCACACAATGTAAACTTCCCCTGTTTTCACAGCGTCTGTTGGCTGACATGGAGAGCTTCAAGCAGCAGGTGCAGGCGGTGCAGCTCTGTCAGAGTGCACTGCAGGTCCCAGAGGAGGTGATGCCCAACCTCGCCATCTGTCGCACAGCGCTGCGTCTGCAGCAGGAAGCCAGTCAGCTGCAGCATGTTGCCATTCAGCAATGCAACATCCTGCAGGTACATTAGGGGGCACTATTACTGCAGCACAGTAATGTTATGTAGTTGTCATTTCTCAATCTAACACACTTTGCAATTGATGGATTCTGTAGTAAGACATGGCCTTCAGCTTGAAGGTATTTAAACCTTTAAAGATGGATTTTGAGGCCACAAGCCAAGTAAAAAAGCAATACACTAAATATTTATTTTTTGTGATGGCAATTTCGTTCTACATTACGGGTTAAAAAGGTCACCTGCATTTAAAAAAAATGGTGTACTCTTTAAATACACAGCTGTTTTCCATTCTGATGTTTAAAATGTTCTTCCTACAAAAATCTATTTCTTTTTTATTATACAGGAGGCAGTGGTGCAGCATGAGCAATATGAACAGGAAGTGAAAGAGCTCCAGGGGCTAATAGAGGAAGCACACCGTGTCATCCAGGACCGACCGATCCCCTCAAACAACATCCAGGAGCTTCAAGCCCAGATCCTCCACCATGAAGTACAATATATTAATTCTCTGACTTTGCCTACCTTTACTTTCTCGCTTTAGCTTCCACTGTCAATTGAAGGCAAAAAGGCCCCCAAAATAATTTAAAAAAAGAATGACATGCTTGAATGTGTTTATAAACACACACAATAAAGAACTTATACAGATTGTGTCTGTATTGCAGTTTTTTTTTTTTGCAGAATTTCCTCATAACTGCATAACAAGTTGAGATTGTTGTTGTTTTTCAATAGGAACTAGCCCAGAAGATCAAAGGTTACCAGGAGCAGATCGCCTCACTAAACTCAAAATGCAAGATGCTGGCAGTAAAAGCCAAACATGCCACCATGTTGCTGACAGTGACTGATGTGGAAGGACTGCCTGAAGGGTTGCACGAGATGGATGAGGAGAAATCCAAGAAATCTTCAGCACAGGCTGTCATGGTTAGAGAACACGATACCTTATACATTTGTGTTGCTGACAAAGCTGTGTGCACTGTTTGGGATGACTCAGTCTCGATGCATTCTGCTATTCCTGGCTTTAAATATGTTATTCTACTTTACCAATGAAACTACTTTTGTTATAAGGTTGTTTTTTAATAAGCTGCATTGTGCCATGTTAGAGAGAAACAACAACCGATGATTAACCTTTCCCAATCCATCTTAAACGTCTGCTCTTCTGTTAATATTTCCTGCATGGCATCTCAGATGACTGCTGGCCGCTGTCACACCCTCCTCTCTCCTGTATCTGAGGAGTCTGGGGAGGAGGGCACGAACAGTGAGATTTCTTCTCCTCTTGTCTGTCGCTCTCCATCTCCCATCACTTACACTGAGGCCACTATAACCAAGGTATCTACTTTATCTTTTGATAAGCCATTCATCCTTGTTTTGTAGCACGTAATTCTGCAAATTCTGCTTTTTGTCTAGTCTATATATGTTTTATTAATGTTTCTCTAATTCTTCTGTTTGTGAGTAAACTGTCAATTGAAAAAGAAAAACACTGTCAAAGAATAAGTGAAACAGGCAATAACAAACCAAGGGGCGGAATTATTTTTCTGCACATCCAATCATGATTAATAATAAATGTTTTTGTCTTTGCCATCCATTTAATAAGGGATTCATTTGCCGTAACTACTGATGTCTCTGTTATGTTGTTTTAGATGGGAAGAGGGACACTTACAAGAGCTCCCATCCAAGAATTATATGACCCAACATTTGAGTCAGTGGCCAACTTAGATGACTTGCAGCGCTCATGGGAGACATTAAAGAACGTGGTATGGAAAAAATAGAAGGCATCTACTTAGTGGTCTATTGATTCTCAGTGAATCGAATTATGTTTTAAAGCTAAGCACTTTTAAATTGTCCTTTTGTTCTTCCAACAGATCAGCGAGAAGCAGAGGTCTCTGTATGAAGCTCTGGAAAAGCAACAACATTACCAAGGCTCACTCCAGTCGATCTCTTCCAAAATGGAGGCTCTTGAAGCCAAACTGAGTGAGCCTCTTGAGGCGGATAAAAGCCCAGATAGCCACATTAAGACACATGAGGTGAGTCATTACGGTATGATAGAGGGTTTTGAATAGTTAGATGGACAGATAGCTTTCAAATGAACTTGGTAGGAGTTATTTCTTAAATAACATTAATACCTTGTTGCAAATATATTTGTCAAATATAGAAATAATATTTACAAATAATGACGGTCTGTTGAAAATTTCTGGGTCACTTTGCATTTATAATTCTGCAGACAGTAAAACCTTTCTTGTCTCCACATAACAGCAATGTTAAACCACTTTGGTTTGCTGAAGAGGATTGAAATGGGAATTATGACTCCTCCTTTCTTGATATCAACATTTTAAATGTTTTACTTTTTTCATTTTGGGTTAGAGCTTTTATGCCTTTATTACAAACAAGGACAGTGGATCGAGTAGGATGCTTGGGTGAGAGAGTGGGGAAAGACATGCGTGAAAGTACTGAGGCTTGGTGTTAAACTTAGGCTGCAGCAACAGTAAACAGTAGCCGTTTCTACATACGCTTTAAGTAATATTTCCCTTTGACCAATACAGGAATAAAAATACTCAGTAAATGTGCAATAAGCAACATATTTCCAATGTTGTCATCTCCAGGGACTTGTAGAAGAGATTCAGAGTGCACAGGAGGATATAAACAGTCTGCAGACGAGCTTCACAGAAGATCTGGCCTCAGAGGCCGTGGACTCAGACATGGCTGACCAGTTGGCCATGCATTCCTCCCTTGCCGTGTTAGCCGAGAGGATGGCCACCATCCACATGAAGGCCTCAGGGAAACAGCAAGTGTTGGAGGTAGTTTTTGTAAAGTTTGGGAAAGGTTGAGTTTTACTATATAACTACATGGAGAAATAATGATGATTAACTAGTGAATTGTTGTGCCCCAGGAGCGCGTTTATGACCGTCTGGAGGTTGAACGTCAGGAGCAGGCCATACAGCTCCATCAATCCAGAGCAGATGAGATGGAGCAGTGGTTGATCAGAAAGCGTGGCGCTGTAACCTCCATCCTTGAACCTCCGGAGGAGACGGATATGGAGGATCAGCTGTCTGAATGTCAGGTAAGAGCTCCCCCTGCTGTTCAGTCTGAGCAGTAGATGCAATCCTGGTAATAAGGATTTTTTTTTCTAATATAAATGTATTTATTATCAAGAAAAAGAAAATCTAACAAAATGCAGTCCAAATAATGAGGTGTGGTGGTTCTGTGTCCTGGACTATTGTTTATTTGACATTCAGATATTATTTCTGATAACTAGCACACTAAAGCAGTTTTTCCAGGGTATTATGAACATCCATCTTACACTTTCTTCAAGAATATTTTGTTTCCCTAATCATATATGGATCATCCCGGGGGGGGGGGGCAGGAACCCTTCAGAGGGTAAACAAGAGCATTAGAGGCGTTAGAGGGGCATTCAAGAGGCTGGGCTCCTAAGCGACTGAAATACTAGAGTTAAGCAGATTATGCAGATGCCGCTGTGTGACTGGGGCCTGTTAGCGGAAAAGGGCGGGGAAGTCAGGGGTAGTAGCTTTCAGACGATTAATAGATCCCGCTGCTTGGATTGGTGTTGGTGACAAAGCTGCTAGAATATCCAAGTAGGGGAATCCTAAAGACCAGTTGGGAAGGTAGGGAGGGAGTTACTCTCTGCCTTAGAAAAAAGAGCCGAAGACATCGTTTACAGACTAGTGGGGATGCCTGTGGACAACAGAAGTTTCTTCAAACATCAAATCAACATTCATTGATGGGCATTTTTTGCTGTTCTGTACTAAGGATGGTGTTCTTCTCAGAAAAATTGCTATTTAATTTCAGCGTTAGCATGTTTGCTGCAGGGCATGGAGCGTGAAGGATTAGTGGTAATATGTTGCACAGGAGGCGAGGCCGGAGAGGTGGGCCAAGGATGAAAGCAGAGGTAGATCTCTGCCTGCCCTTCTGCTGGGGCAGACTGCAGGTGTAAGGGGCTTCAGCCAGACCCTGGTTTATTCCAGAGCTGCTGTCCGAGGTGAGACACCATGTTTGAGCTGGCCTCTATCCTCCTGCTTCTGCAGAACATGCTCCTGGAGATTGAAGAGAAGGTGCTGGCCCTGTCAGAGTTGTCCATGCACAGTGAGAACCTGCTGCTGGAGGGAAGGACAGAGACCAGACAGGAAGCTGAACAGCTGGCCCGCAAGTTACGCACACTGAAAGGTGGCCTGTTGGAGCTGCAGAGGATGCTACAAGACAAACAGATTAATATCCAGGTAAGACTGCATGACATACACCAATGTGCGTACATGAATTATCAAACTATTATCCGAACTGTAAGCTATAGGATTCAGACCCCACTGTAGGAATATTTCACACAATGTAGAGAAAGGCATGTTCATAACTCAAACATGTTTCTAAATTTAGCCTGAACAATAGTTTCATACCTGAACTGGTGCATTTATTATACCATGATATACTGAGTGAATTAGTGTGATGATCCTTTCGCCTTGTGAACATGGGTCCCGTTAATGTTTAGTTAAACATTGTCTGGTCCTACAGGGCTCATTGCAGGACCAGGAGGACAGTGAATCAGACTCCAGCCTGTCTCAGAGTCCCAGTGTGCAGGACTGGCTGGCCCAGGCTCGGACTACACGTTCCCAACAGCACCAGGACAGCCTTCAGAGACAGAGGGTATTTTAATTACACACATTTTTAGTTCCTTTTCTGTAGTCTGTCTTCTGAATGTGAATAAGATACTGGCTAAAATTGTTGTTCGTAAGGGATTTGTTTTTTTTTGTTTTTGATCTACTTAATAAAATATCACAAAATGTAACATCTTTGCATTAGAAAGTTATATTTCTTCCTTCATACTGTTAAAACCAAGTTCTAACACAATCTTCTTAAAAAAGAAGTTACCCTTTAAAGCTGTGTTCAAAATTAATGAATTATATAACATACAAACTCAAATGTGTGTTTTAGGAACTGGAAGAGCAGCTTGCAGAGCAAAAAAAGTTGCTCCAGTCAGTTGCCAGCAGAGGAGAGGAGATCCTCATCCAGCAGGCCTCCCCAAGCAGTGCCAGGTGCTTTACATATTTTAAAACCATACATGAAATCAATTAAAAAAATGTCATGCTGATGTATGTAGTGATTCCTTTGCCAGGTAAATTTATCAGTAATCACTTCATGTGTTGGTCACTTTACAGTTCAACAGAACCATTTTCACCAGCATCTTTTGTTGAGAGAGAATCTCAGGCTGCACAAGAGCAGATGAGGCAGAGATGGGAGAGCCTGAGACTGGATCTTAAAACCAAACTGCAGCTCCTCCAGAAAACCCTTGAGCAGGACCACAAACAGCCGGTAAAACAATGTTTGCCCCCAGAGTGTTATTGTTAGCATAGAATAACACAACAAGCAAAGCATTTTGATAACGTTAAAGTTGTTGTCAATGTATAAAGCCAAGGACTGTCTGTTTTTGGTGGGGATCTTGCAGGTATATTCCAGAACATCTCGTGTGACAACAGCGGGATCACTGTATAAAGAAGAAACACAGGCTGACAAAGCCTCCCTGAAGACTCTGTATGATAGCTTCAGACAAACAGTAGAGGACATTACCGCTCAGGTTGGACTATTTCTATAACATTATTACATTACAACATTTAAATATGTAGTTCAACAAGTTTCAAAGAATTTTTGCAACCGTCTTGTGTATACATAGCCCGGTGGTGGTGAGACACAGGTGCCGCAGATGGAACAGCAGCTCTACGCAGCTGTGTCATCCACCTCCTCTTGGCTGGATGGTGTGGAGAACAATGTCTTCTCTGGCTCAGTGCTGCTAGCTGAAAACACCGAGACCCAGCTACAAAAGCAGGAGGTACAATATTTATTTTTTGCAGCTTCTTCATTATTTTATTATAAATTTGTTGATACCCACAAGCGAGGAGTTATTCAACTGTCAACAAGTGCGTTTTATTACAACAAATATATGTAAGAAGTTATTTGCAGATGCAGTTTGTGTCTTAAGTTTGCAAATACAAACGTGGGATGGGAAATAACAGTCAACATACAACAATAAATGAGTCATTCCCATTAGGATGCTGTTCTTCTACCATTTGCATATAATTGAAAGCTAAGTATATTCTCGACTTTCCTCCAGACCTTAGAGAATGATGTGAGGCATGTCACAGAGGACGTGAAGCTCAGCCAGGCTCTGCTAGCCGGGTCTTCAGGGTTGAGACAAGACGAGCGAGCGCTGCTAGAGGACAACCTGGACTGCCTGAAAGAGAGATTAGGAGCTCTGGGTTGTGCTCTGGGGCAACGCTGTGACCACATGAGGACCAGAACACACGAGCTCACTGCCTATCAGGTTTGGACAATATTTTGCATTTGTTGATTATCATGGGACTTCATGTTTTGTTTTCTTGACAGATGTCTGCTATGAAACATAAACAATGATTTATACAGAGTGATTTGCATCTCTAATAACTGCCCTGGATTTTTATTTAGGATTTATTTTGTAGTATATTAAATCATTGTTAACTGAACTGATCCCAGCTGCAAAGCACATGAATGGGAAAAGTCTGTATAACCATAGGCAGTTTCTTTCATCTATCAATAAAACTTGATATTAATGTTCTGAAATGTTGTCTTTTTCAATTCAGACCGAATTGCAACTTCTTCAAACTGCTTTAATTGAGACCAAGTGCCAGATCCTACAGGCCTTAGCTGGAACAATGGATAGACCAGCCTCAAAACAACTTGAGGTAAGGCTTTGACTGTGACATGTATGCACATACATACATACCCTGCCGCTCTTCCATCATCGCTCTCAGAGAACAAAATATGATTGTGTATCTAATTTCTCTTAGGTAATAGCGAGTGCAGAGGAGAGCCTGAAAGACTTTGAACAAAGGATAACAGAGCTCAAAACCAGAGGAACAGCATTACAGACGGATCAGATATCAACAAACAAAATACTAAAACTCCAGGTAAATGACCTCCCTTATAGCTCTCACTTCAAATATCAAACCATATGCAATTGATATTGAAGGAATGATTTTAGCAAAACAAAAGAGAAACACATATTTTTTTGCGTATTTCCAGGATTCCTATGAGGAGCTGGTGATGACGGTGGGATCCCGGCGCAGTGGCCTGAACCAGAACATGGCTCTGAAGGAGCAGTACGAGCGAGCTCTGCAGGACCTGACCGACCTGGTGGACACAGCTAAAGACAAGATGGCTGCCGATCAGAGGATCATTGCCAGCTCTGTTGATGAAGTCCAGAATCACCTAGACAAACATAAGGTTCGGTCAACTAAACTCTTGTAAGCTAGACAGACTTCAGGAATCTGTATAATGGACATTGTGCAAAGTTGAGGAATTAATGCTGGAGATGGAAAATAAATACTCCTGGGTTTGTGTTTATGGCTGATTGTTTTTTTTCCCAGGAGTTCTTCCAGGGTCTGGAGTCCCACATGATTCTAACAGAGACGTACTTCAGAAAAATTAGTGCTCTGATGCTTCCGAAAGAGAGTCAGGCCCTGGAGGAGACTCTCGCTGAGGCGCAGAGTGTCCTCAAAGAGGCACACAGCAAAGGAGTGGAGCTGGAGTGTATCCTGGAGGTGAAATAGAAAATACTCTTTGTGTTTACACAATTTGAATAACTGTGTCAGTCCAGTATGTATTTTCAGTGCTTCACAGTGATACAAGTAGTTTACTGTCTGGTTATGTTTCCAAGGAATAGATAGTTATGAACTGGGAACTATTTCTGGAGTGAATTCTGCATGAAGCTCAGTTTATGGACAATGTGTTAGAAAGCTTGATGTCTGAACATTATTGAAGAACACTGCAGTATTAAGTGTTATAATATTTAATTACTTCACAAACAGGAACAAAATAATTTTCTTCTTACATTGCTTTCTATATTAAGGGGAACAGTAGTTTAGTTTAAACTGCCTTTTAGCTCAGAAAATGAACATGATTTTAAATTATTTTGTTTTGCAGACTTGGTTCCGCTTGGTGCAGGACTACCAAAGTCTGAATCGCCATCTAGAAGCAGTGGAAGGAAATATTCCAACAGTTGGCCTGGTGGAAGAGACTGAGGAAAAGCTCATGGATAGAATCTCATTGTATCAGGTATGGAGTCACAACAGTGCAGATATTTGTCCATGACATTGAAATCCTGAATTACCTCTCACTCTTCTAAGATTAAATAATTTATCTACTCCTTGTTTATTATCTGTAAAGGGCTTAAAAGGAAGACTGACAGAGCACCAGCACAAGCTCTACCAGGTGCTGGATGAGGGCAAACATCTCCTACTGTCAGTTTGCTGTCCTGCTCTGGAGAACCAACTCGCTCTGCTGGGTGAACACTGGCTAAACAACACCGCAAAGATCAACAAGGAGCTGCAACGCCTGGAGGCAATCCTAAGACACTGGACCAGGTCAATAACACAACAGGCTTCTAAAAAACCTTTTTTTTAACCATTAATACAGAAGATTCAGTGATGGAATTGTGGTTTTTCTCTATAGGTATCAGAGGGAGTGTGCAGAGCTTAGCCAGTGGCTGCAGTCTGCTCTGGAGCGTCTGGAGTTTTGGAACACGCAGGCGGTGTTAGTCCCACAGGACCTGGACACTGTCAGAGACCATCTTTCTGCCTTTCTTGTGAGGCCACTCTTTATATATATATATATATATTATTATTATTTTATTTTTTTTTACTGTTTTCGTGCATGCAGGTTAACCACAGTACCCTGAGTGACGTTTGGGGGTGATGTGGAGCCTTTGGCGATGCCCATGCACCGAACCACTTTCATATGTAAATTTCATGCAAGGCTGAATTTTGGGTGAAGTTTGGGGAGTGCACGTTAAAGCCCACAAATAAGCAATTCATTGTGGCGAGGGAGAATAATAACTCCTTAAATTTCAATAGGGTCCTCGCTCCGAGGTCGGTGCTCGGGCCCTAAAAATAATGCACAATGTTTTAATAATATAGGGCTATTACTGTATCATATGTATCCTGATTATTGATAAAGCCGTAAATATTGTTCAAAAATGCAGCCTTAACCATCTATAAACCCAGGATACATATGATACAATAATAGTCCTATATTATTAAAACATTGCACATTATCTAATGATAAAATAACAGCATACAACTTTACACAAGTTAAAAACATTTTGGGGGTAATTTCAACAAGAAAAGGCCTTTAATCATATTCTTCTGGCTGTCTGGTGTCTCATCCAGACAGTTTGGTGCTGGGCGGAGCCATTTCTTCATCACCCTGGACAAAGGCAACTTCAGACACTGCCAAAGCTGTCGTCTGTTGAGCCTGAGCATGTAGACATAAAACAGAGAAAAACTGTGACAGTGATGCAAATAATGTGAAATCATGCCATCATAAGTTTTGCGACCCTGCTATGCATCTATATTAGGTTACTGCTTGTTACTGGAGGGGATCTTAACTTCCAGGTTAGTAAAGCCTACGTCAAAGAGAGAGGAGACCCGCAACTCACCACAACAATTATATCCAGAACAACTATAGATCAATGTTGTTTCAGCATCACTGTCGTTAAAATCACTATAACGTTGAGGGTCATCAATTAGATTTCAATTTCAACCAAATTGACGAATCAGTTTTTGTTCATTGATCAAACCTTTGATTAATATTTTCATAGAGTGAGGGAGACTGCTGACTGACGTGAGCACTCTGACAATATATGATCAGTGTGTCATCTGCAAACTTGAATTGCATGTAGAATCGTACCTTTGATTACATGTACGCTGAAACCTTCTGTCCCTTTGTGTATCAGGAGTTTTCAAAAGAAGTTGAAAGCAAGTCAAGCCTGAAGAGCTCAGTGGTAACCGAGGGGAACCAGCTGCTGCGTCTGAAGAAGGTGGACACTGTAGTGCTGAGGTCCGACCTGGCACGCATAGACACGCAGTGGACTGAGCTGCTCACACGCATCCCAGTGGTCCAGGAGAAGCTGCATCAGGTATCGTCACATGCATTCAGCCTGAACAGGCTTATCTTCTCCAGGGTTAATAGGATTAGTCTTTTCTGCTGCTTCTCTTGTATACAGACATTTTTCACAGTGGTGCCCTTAAATTGACAGCATGTGTTTTTTTTTCCTGGTTGTTTGATAGTGTGGTCTAATTGTTTATTGTTTTCTTAGATCCAAATGGAGAAGCTGGCCTCACGTCATGCCATTTCTGAGCTGTTCAACTGGATAGCACTGATGGAGAACGTCATCGAGGAGGATGAAGAAAACCTCAAGAGTTCAGTGGGGTCAAATGTCATTCAGGACTACTTGCAGAAGTACAAGGTAATAGAGTTAGCGTACAGATTTTAGAGATTCATGGTAAATTTGACATAGTTTAGAAAACCTGTGAATATTTTATATAAGGGCAATATGTGAAAACTACAAACATACATTTTTGTATGTTATCTACAGTATTTCAAGATTGAAAAAGATTGGGCATGTTTTTTTAGAGTTTGGAAACTGTAAATATTTGATCTAATGCTGCACCTTTTTTACTTGAAGCCCCACCTAAGAAAAGCTGAGCCACCCCTATGATTGATATGACTCCTCATCTCATTGTTAAACTGCTGTTTTTCTCCATTTCAGGGCTTCAGAGTAGATTTAAGCTGTAAGCAGCTGACTGTGGACTTTGTCAACCAGTCGGTGTTGCAGATCAGTGGTCAGGACGTGGAAAGCAAGCGCAGTGATAAAACAGACTTTGCTGAGCGTCTCGGAGCCATGAACCGACGCTGGCAGATACTACTAGGCCGTATCAATGAGAGGGTGAGGACATAAGCCTAGATATGATTTATGTTAGTTTGTTATACAAAATCAGGCTCTAAATTGAGATTATTTGATCTACTTGCAGATTCAGTTCCTGGAAAGCCTTTTGGGGATGTGGTTGGAGTATGAGAGCAGCGTTCAGGCCCTGAAGTCCTGGATGGGAACACAAGAGGATAGATTAAAGAGGAAACCTCGGATAGAGGATTTGACATCTGTGCAGAATGCTCTCAAAGACTGTCAGGTACCTCTCTTAATGAGCAAACACTTATTTATTTGAACAAATTATATAGCCTGACATGCATCACACATTTTAGGTCCATGTTTCGCTGATCATGTGAAAATTGAATTTCAGGAAATGGAAGAGTTGGTGAAGGAGAAAGAGAAAGAGCTAGAGAGAGTAGAGGAGCAGGGTTGTGCCCTTGTCCAGAACAAGACCGATGAGGCCTGTGCTATCGTCATGGAGACGCTCCAGGGTGTCAATCACACCTGGGCTAACCTGGACCACTTGGTAAGCTCCTGTGTTCTCTGTGTTTTTGATTCTTCTTCTTTTACATCCATATATTCTGCTTTACTCTGCTGTCTTCTGTTCTATTTGATGTTTGGCATGTACAGCATGTCACTGTGTGGTTTTTATTCACTCCTCAATAGATAGGGCAACTAAAGATCAGCCTGAAGTCAGTGCTGGATCAGTGGAGTCTATACAAGAAGGCTTCAGAAGAGATCAATGGCCACCTGATGGAGGGAAGGTACTCTGTATCTCGTTTCCGCCTCCTCACTGGCTCTCTGGAGGCTGTTCAGCTGCAGGTGCAGAGTCTCCAGGTAATGCTAGATAAAGGGGAATCTACTATTTCTTAACCTCCAATTGTTGTCATCCAGAAATATTTATTTACACTGATTGCATTAGTTTATATGCCAAAATCATACAGTATTTATATTAATGTTTATATTACAGTAGTATTCTTTAAAATGGTTTGTATTCACTGTTTCCCATTATTTGAGAATTAACCACTGTATCTCATCTGTGAAGGATCTGCAGGAGGAACTGGAGAAACAGGAGAGCAGTCTGAGGAAGTTTGGTGCTGTGACCCACCAACTGCTGAAGGAGTGCCACCCTTCAGTGTCAGACTCTCTCAACAATGCTCTTAAGGATGTCAACGCAAGGTGATATTTATTAACTCAAACCTTTTTTTTTTAATCTTTCGCCTATTTAAAGAGAATTCTTTATTTATTGCGTAGCATTTCAGCTGTAAAGGCAAGACACCAGCATTACCATCAGTGTTTGAAATCATTATCATTTACATTGATCCATTTCATATTTGCACTTAGATGGACTGGCTTACTTGAAGAGATTGCAGAGCGTCTGAGAAGCAGCAAAGCCCTTCTTCAGCTGTGGCAGCGTTACAAAGAGCTTTATGAGCAGAGCTGCAGCAGCATCCTGCTGCAGGAGGAAAAAGCAGATCAGCTGCTCAAGCTTGCCTGCAGCAAGGACATCGCTGACGAAGAAGTGTCAGACTGGATCCAAGAATGCAGCGTGAGTGAAGCCACAGCTTTATCACTGTTGATGTGTCATTCATTCTAATCAGCTGTTCACTCTATGACTTCATGAATGTCTTTTAAGTCTCTTTTATGAAAGACAAATATGAGTTAGTTATTTAACTTTGTTGATGCAACATCATTGCACTGAAGAGTTTAGATGAGTTGTGATGATGTTTAGTGAAAGTTTTAAAAATGTTGAAAACTTGTCCTCGCATTTTCCATGTAGGATTTTGTCGATTTTTACATTTGTTTGTGTGTAAGAATGCTAAAATATATTTTACTCTTAATGTAATGGATACTATTTGTCTCAGGAGGTGCTCCGGTCTCAGGCTCCTGTGCAGGCCTCCTTGCAGGTTCTTCAGGAACTGGGAGACCAGCTGAAGCAGCAGGTGGACACATCAGCTGCCTCAACCATTCAGTCAGATCACCTTTCTCTCTCCCAACGACTCTCTGCTGTGGAACAGGCCCTTAACAGACAGCTCACCACGCTGCAGGTAGAGCAACAGACTTGTGACAAATAGTTTTGACGACAACTCCACCTTTCATCAGCCAGTTTGTCTAAATAATGAGGTTTACATTTGTGGGTTTCTGACATTTCTCTTTTACTTCAGACCGGAGTGCAAGACTATGAAACCTTTAATGATCAGCTGGATTCTCTGGGGTGCTGGATAGTTGAAGCTGAGGAGGCTCTGAAGGTGCAAGATCCCAACGGCTCAACTGACCCGACAGTCATCCTGGATCGAATGGAGGAGCTCAAGGTTTTTTTTTTGTTTTTTTTCCTTTTATTAGTCATCTGAAAAAGAAATCAGTTTTGCATAGTGTCCAGATATTGGAAATTTCACATTTTCTTTTGTTTTCTCACAGAGACTAATGCTGAAATTCAGCAGTATGGCTCCAGAACTCGAGCGTCTTAATGAGCTTGGTTATCGGCTCCCTCTTAATGATTCAGAGATCAAGCGAATGCAGAACCTGAACAGGAGCTGGTCAACAGCCTCAGCACAGACCACAGAGAGATTTAGGTATGCCACATAAAGATACAGCAAAGGGAAAAAAGAAAGTGTTAACCTTACCTAAGAGTGATCCAATTCTGAATATTCTGTATATTTCTGAAAGTAAATGTTACAATATATGTTTCCAACCTGAAACCATAATTCAAATAATTGGCACAATAACTTAAAAAGTGCTTTGATTTGCTCAATTAGTGTTTTTGTCCTTGCAGCAAACTCCAGTCTTTCCTGCTGCAGCAGCAGACCTTCCTGGAGAAGTGTGAAACATGGATGGAGTTCTTGGTCCAAACTGAAGAGAATCTAGCTGTGGAAATTTCTGGAAACTACCAGAGTTTGATGGAGCAGCAAAAAGCTCATGAGGTAAGAATCCCCTTTTAAGGTAAGAGTAGTTTTTTTAAAAGTATGAATCATTATTCATCACCGTGTTGTCTTGCAGTTATTCCAAGCAGAGATGTTCAGTCGGCAGCAGATCCTCCACTCTATCATCAGTGATGGACAGAGGATGTTGGAGCAGGGTCAAGTAGATGACAGGTAAGTCTGTCAGTCATTACATCCCATACCTCATACAATACTTCTTGATCTTCTTGATTTATTTCTGTCTGTTTATGACCAAAAGTCAAATTTTCTACTGAATATAAGTAAACTGAAACTCAAGTTTCCACTGCAAAATTTGAGATGTTCATGCACGCCTTCATTGCATCACGCATTGATTATTTGAGGCTGGCAGTCAGGCTCCAGATTATCTAGCTGAAATCATTCATTCCTGTTGAGCAACTTAGATAAAATACACTACAGCTGCTCTCTGTTGCTCATACATACCTACAGACCTGTGGTGAGTGAGCTTTCCAGGCCATAGCTCCCAAACTTTGGAATGCTTTGCCCATGTCTTTGCACTCTGTGAAATCTGTTAGTGATTTCAAAAATCAATTAGAGACACACCTGTTTAGACAAGCATTTGGGTAATTATCTTTCATCTTTTTATGCACTGTGTACTTTACTTTTTATCGTATCTTACAGAGATGAGTTCAACCTGAAGCTGGCTCTCTTGAGTAACCAGTGGCAGGGCGTAGTGCGGCGTGCTCAGCAGAGGCGGGGCATCATTGACAGTCTGATCCGGCAGTGGCAGCGCTACAGAGAAATGGCAGAGAAGCTGCGTAAATGGCTGGTGGAGGTCTCCCACCCTTCAGAAGCCCTTCAGACAGGCACTACAGTGCCGCTTCAACAAGCTCGCTCCATGCTGGATGCCGTCCAGGTCTGTGAAATAAAATCTTACAGAGTCTAGTAAAGTTACAGCAGAGACTGATGCAGTGAGGGTATAAAGGCTGAAGAAAGTGATACAGACTCATGTTCTTGATTAAAAAAACACCACTTGTTGGTTGGATACGGCACGCTAACAGGTCTATAGTTTGATAATCAAGAATTGTTTTATCTAAGTGCTAATGCTTTTCTGATTTAGCTGAAGGAGAAGGTGCTGCAGCGCCAGCAGGGCAGCTACATCCTGACCGTAGAGGCTGGCAGACAACTACTCCTATCAGCTGATAGCCGGGCAGAGGTGGCCCTGCAGGCAGAACTTACAGACATTCAGGACCGATGGAAGCACGCCAACACCTGCCTGGATGAACAGAAGAAAGATCTTGCCACCTTGTTAAAGGTAACCCAGACAAATTGGTAGCAGCTTGTTGAGTACAGAGAACTTCAGGATGTTCTATTTTTCTTCTTAAGATTGGCCAAGTGCCACAAATTTACTTGTGGTGTGAATGAGGAATGCTGAAAAAGAAATAATAGAAACATGCAAAAAAAAAACAAGTTTTTACTTTTCTATTTAACTGATGAGGCTGTTTGTGTCATGTACAGGACTGGGAGAGGTGTGAGAAAGGTATTGGTGGATCCCTGGAAAAGCTTCGTGCCTTCAAGCGGCAGCTGTGTCAACCTCTTCCTGATCACCATGAGGACCTGCAAGCTGAACAGATGCGATGCAACGTAAGAGCCTCTTGGTATTCTTCAGTAATTTTATCATGTGCAAGGTTTACTCCAATTTAATTAAATTGATCACACATGGCTGATGTCCGGGAATCTAATGTAGAAAGGTAAAGCTCTAATCAGTTGTTGTGTTTGACTGTTGAGCTCACCCTAAACAAATAAATCTGACATTTTGTGTTATTCAGAAGATGTTGGTAAAAGTTCTGTCAAAACTGATGAATTTGTCTCAATAACAGGACCTGGAGAATACTTTTGACGGCTGGACTGGGGATCTGGCCCATCTGAATGTGTTGAGGGAGTCCCTGTCTTGCTACATCACTGCTGAGGACCTGTCAGTCCTGCAGGAGCGGATAGAGCTACTTCATCGGCAGTGGGATGAAATCTGCCACCAGGTACAGGGCTCAAAACAGAACCTGAACCTTTGCATTACCTTTGTTTACTGTGTTCAAGCTACTATGGAAAATGACTGGACAGCCACTCCCCTGGTGCGTTACACATGGGTAACCATAAAGCTTTTGTAACACTCAAAGATGTGGCCATCCAATACACTGGTCTCATTTCTGAAGTTCCTTAAGACACCAAATTGTATTGCTACCGTCAAACAAAATCACAGACCTGTTGTAAACTGTTCTTTATAATATCAATAAGCCAAGATCAATTTCAGCCCAACGTAATTCAAATAAAAGATGGAATATTTATATGACTTTGTTTGAGACATAGAAATGCAAATAAATCTCAAGGAAGGGTAATCTTTTTTTACTGGGTTCAAATGTATAGTTTAACAAAACACTTAAAGAGATCAAAAGTATTTCCTCTTTTGAGTTCCACTTTTCTTAGTATTGCAGTAACCTGAGAGTCTTGTCCAGTGTTCCTAAAATGTAACTCAAAAAAGCATTTCAGTACAAAAACGTAACTATCTGCATCAGTTGGTTTGGCGTGCAGAGCAAAACCTCAAGGTAAATTTTGTCTGAGTTGCATCCTGTGCAGAGAAGATAAAATACACACACAGGAAATACACAGCACACAGTCGCTGCTTAATGCAAATGAAACTGTCATTGTGCTGTCATCTCTGCTTCCTTTTGAATCTTCTTTCGAAACCAACCTGAGTTTGTTAAATCTAACATGTATTAATTTTTATGCTCTTTGCACTGCGATGTGTCTAACAGACTTGTTCTGTGCCTCTGCAGCTGTCTCTGCGCAGGCAGCAGGTGAGTGAGAAGCTGAATGAGTGGACCGTATTCAACGAGAAGTACAAAGAGCTCTGTGAGTGGCTCACCAACATGGAGAGCAAGGTGTCCCAAAATGGAGATATCAGCATCGAAGAGATGATTGAGAAGCTCCGCAAGGTAAACAATATGCATGAGATTACACCAACAGCTCAGACGTATGTAACATTTAGTCTTTGTGCAAAATTGTGCATCACTGCAGAAAGATTTCTTTAAATGCATTTTTTTGGTTTCTCTGTGTCATTTTAAAACGCTTGCATGTACTTTTATCAATGATGCACCACTGTGTAATTTAAAATCACACACTGCTGCTATTGAGTGTCTGAGGATTGAGGAGTTTGACATGAATCAAATAGATTTAAGTTTTTTTAATTTTTAACTTTTTTGTGATCTCTGATAGTTATGTTTTGCATCTTCTAATTTATTAGCCCCCGACAGTTTAAATTATTTCATGTACTATTGCATCACAGACTTTCATTTTCATGCTGTTGTTTATGTATAGATTTGCGAATTTATGTTTAATTAATGTTTTTTGGGTTGCGTTTCTATCAGGACTACCAGGAAGAGATCACTGTGGCTGAGGATAATAAGATGCACCTGCACCAGCTGGGAGAGCGCCTGGCCAAAGCCAGTCACAAGAGCAAAGCAGCTGAAATTGAACAAAAACTCACCAAAGTGAGCGACCGCTGGCAGCATCTGCTGGATCTCATCGGCACCAGGTGAAAAACAAACCTGAGTGGCATAAATTGTCCAATAATGTATTCCAGCACAATACGATACCATTTCCATCCCTTATCTTGTACTGAATGAGTTTTATTTTTCTGATATCATAGAGTGAAGAAGTTGAGAGAAACGTTGGTAGCTGTGCAGCAGCTGGATAAGAACATGAGTAGCCTTCGCTCCTGGCTGGCTCACATCGAGACCGAGCTGTCCAAACCCATAGCCTATGACTCCTGTGATTTCCAGGAGATTCAGAGGAAGCTCGATTTGCAACAGGTGAAATAATTTACTAGTTCATAAAACATATACTACAATTATTTAATGTACGTTTTATCACACAAGCCAGTGATGTCACTATATACAAAGAAAAGTTTAACTAGTTGTTAACCCCAAATGTTGGGAAAGAGCTGTACTTTTATACTTCTTTTTATCAACTTCCTGTTTTTCCCACAGTAGTGAAGCACTTATTTACTGAATATATGTGTAAATGTGTGTGATTCTGTACAGAAAACCAGTAGGAAGATGCAGACCTGCATTATATATTCATGTCATACAATTTACAAATCAGTCTCGGAAGACTCAAGACTCGGAAAACATCACAGACAGTGGGACTCGGGTGTTACACCCATTGCAGACAGTCATTACTCACAGAGTTATTTTCAGAGGATTTACTTGATTTCTATTATATTTAAGTGTGAAAAAATCGCATATAAAGCCTTTAATCACGTAACAATTTTATAATTTTCTTCTTTTTTCAAAGCCTTCCTGTGTATTACTCTTCATTTGTGGAAAAGCATATATCATAACTTTTTTTCCCCCCTGCCCACTCAGGAGCTTCAGCGTGATATAGAGAAACACAGTACAGGAGTGGCGTCTGTACTAAACCTCTGTGAGGTGCTTCTGCACGACTGTGATGCCTGTGCCACCGATGCAGAGTGCGACTCCATCCAGCAGGCAACTCGTAGCCTTGATCGCCGCTGGAGGAGCATATGTGCCTTGTCTATGGAAAGGAGAATCAAGTAAGATGTCAGATTTTGGATTAACAAAAATCGCAGAAAAACTTGATGAATAACTGGATACTGTTATTAAAGTGTGTGAAAGCATATGCTTTCCTGACGGCATTTGCACTAATGTCTCTCGCTCTTAGGATTGAGGAGACTTGGCGTTTATGGCAGAAATTTCTGGATGACTTTGCACGATTTGAGGAGTGGCTGGCCACTTCAGAAAAGACTGCTGCCCTGCCCAACTCCTCTGGTGTTCTTTACACTGTAGCCAAGGAGGAACTTAAGAAATTTGAGGTATTGCAAATAAACAGACATTACACAGGCATTTTTTTTCCTTAACCAAAACAATGGCGCTTTTGATAATAACCTTATTTGTAAAACAATGTGTCTCTTTAGGCCTTCCAGAGGCAAGTCCATGAAAGCCTAACACAGCTAGAGTTAATCAACAAGCAATACCGCCGCCTGGCAAGAGAGAACCGCACTGACTCTTCCTGTCGTCTGAGGGAGATGGCCCACGATGCCAATCAGCGATGGGACAACCTGCAGAAGAGGGTGGCATCAATCCTCCGCAGGCTTAAGGTATATGCATTATTGACTTAATTATTTGTATCATTTCATATAAACATATTTCAGTCTCTCCATGTGTCTTCTCTGACTGTAGCACCTGTGTGTTTGACTGTGTGAAGCCACAGAGGAGTCTCTACTGGGACAAATTTAAATGACAGAAACAGCACTTGCACATTTGTCTAGTGTATTCCATACTAACACTAGTGTGTCTATTCCATCTTTACAGCACTTTATCAGTCAGAGAGAGGAGTTTGAGACGGCCAGAGACAGCATCCTGGTGTGGCTGACAGAGATGGACCTGCAGCTGACCAACATCGAACACTTCTCTGAGTGTGACATTCAGGCCAAGATTAAACAACTCAGGGTAGGTTTTCAGACCTGCATGTGCCGAAAAGTATTTGCACAGAATACTAAATGAATATTGCTTAGACGATTATCAGCTATTTGTGTGTATTGATTGTATCTTAAAAAGTACTCAACATTTTCACTGTTGGGAGTTTTTAACAAGACAACAATCTCTGAATTAATAAAGAGTGGAATTCTTAACTATGTATTGAGAAAAAGTGTAAAATGTTTGTCTCTTGATATGTTTAAAAAACTTTAAAAAAAAGCATTTTGTACATTATTTATGAACACAATTTTATGTAGTTGTTTTTTTTTAAGAAAGTCAAACTTGAATTTAAATGGCACAATCAAAAAAGCTTCTGAATTATGTTATGCTGAATGAAGTAAGTGAAAGGACTTTGTGTTTAGCATGAAAAGCAGAATTGAGGTGGACTTGTTTAACGGCGCTCTTTCTCCCCGGACTCCACAGTCTTTCCAACAGGAGATCTCCCTCACTACTGCAAAGATTGAGCACATCTTCCACCAGGGAGAGGCGCTGATAGAGAAAAATGAGCCTCTGGATGCTGCTGTCATCGAGGAGGAGCTGGAAGAGCTGCAGCGCTACTGCCAGGAAGTGTTTGGCCGAGTGGAGCGCTACTACAAAAAGCTCATTCGGCTTCCTGTAAGAGCTGAGACTTAGAGATGTCATGATACAACGTTGTTTTTCATTAATATATTACAGTATGTATCGAATCCCAAAGGTGTTAGATTGGTTTTCATCTTTATTTTGTCATGATTTTTCTTCAGCTTGCAGATGATGATACTGAGGTGTCATTATCGGACCGTGAGCTGGAGCTGGACGAGCCATGTGATTTGTCCAGTCTGCCATGGAACGAGCGCTTGGGAGATGGCTTCCTGTCTCCTCTGCCCTCATCAGGCCGCTCAGCCTCCCTTGCTGCCCAGTTTAGGACTGAGCGATCAGGCAGGGACACCCCAGCCAGCGTGGACTCCATTCCCCTGGAGTGGGATCATGACTACGACCTGAGCCGTGGGCTGGAGAGTGCCAGCAGGGCCCTGAGAGAGCAGCAGAGTGAAGAGGGAGACTTCCTCCAGAGGCCTGCCTCAGCCTTATCAGGTGAGTTTTTAAGTACACAGCATTCTGCTGATACATTTCAGAGATTATCAGGACTTTTGAATTCACTGACATTTAGAAAGATGGTTTATGAGGAGTAGTGGCTTCTTTTAAATGTTGAATACAGATTCTGTTTTTTATGTATAAAGAAGAGCGTCCTTTTTCCAGTGGTACCAAACCACCTCAGTTTGAGATTCCTTAAGCAGCGTAGTAGCCATCAGTTTAAACAAGTCAAAAGGATTTCCCACTATATTTTCACTTAAATAACTGATTATAATTTCAGTGTGAATGATCAGAAAAAGATATGACAAGTAGAATAATATTTTTTGTATTTTTCCTTTCCACTGTCCAATTAATTACATCCTGACCCCTTGCTTTAAACTAGCTGAAGTGCACCTTAGTAAGACACTAGATGCCAAACAGTACTGAGGAGTTTTGATTTGCAGACCTTAAATTCTACTTACTGTACAAAGAAGTAGAATAAAACAATGCTAATGGGGATTCATTGTTAGCAAAACTGGGTAAACAGACGTTACTGTAGCAAAACCAATGTCCCAGGAAAATAGTGTAGCATCAAATGCCAACTGACTTGGGTTTCAGTCTTAGTCATTATCTTTTAGGTAGTCGTTCAGAAACATATTGCTGTAGCAGTGTATTTCTCTGTGATTGATAAGCTGTCTGTTTTTTTAAACTCAGATCAAACTCCACCCCTCTGGTGCTGTATCAAACAATTCTGAAGACAGCAGATACAATTGATCTTAACCAGTTCATGGAATTAAACAGTGTATTGCTCACTGCTGAATGTGTGTACTGTATAATGTTTCTTCCAGATGTAGTGATCCCTGAGAGCCCTGAGGCCTATGTTAAACTAACAGAAAAAACACTGAGGTCCTCCACTGGTAGGCATCAGCAGACCCCAGCATGCCACAAGTGTTTGGGGCCAGAAATAACAGCTTCACTCTGAGTGACACCACACGTGTAGCCTTTTCACCAGCTTTGACTTTGATTTGTGTTGATTTCCACTCATACACACTTTGAGCCGAGGCTGTAACCAATGGCAACACTTTCTAACACTGGGGGATAGGGTCAATTCCATTTTTATTTATTCAATGCACTGATTCTGCTTTCCTTTAAATTTAGCAGAACTGAAATGGAATTCAGCCTAACCCTTCTATCTAACTGGCTTTCTTACTTTTGTTTGCGGTGTGCTATGTAGCTAACCTCTTCAGGTTTTTTTGTGCGTTTTGTTTTTTCAGAAAAGCATGTTGTGTCATTGTCTAAGTGAAGTCTGAACTTCTTGATAGAGGGATGTAGATGTTATTTAAGACTTTTCAAAGGCTCCTTTCACACAGAGACCCATCATGCAACAAATATGTGTTTGATGACTGTTTCTCTGATGGAGGTTACAACTCATAATGCAAGCAGGAGAGGAGGGACCTGTAATCAGGCTGTTATAATATCAAAGAGCACAAGAGGTGAATTAAAGTCTCACCTTTTAGGAAATGGACCATGATAAATGTCAAACTTACACAGGCACCATAAGTGGCAAGTTTCAGGAAATCCATCTGTACTAGTTCTCCTACTAGTAGGGTCCTACTGCTTCTTATGTTTCTCTGTCTGAATGGGGCTTTATCTCTTAATCATTTGAAAAGCACATTTTAAGTAACCAGTATGAAATACAATTTGCTCATAATCTGCAAAGTTAACCAGTTGATGCGTTGTCTACAGGAGATGCTGCCTCTACAGACTCACATGTTCACCCTCTGGATGTCAGCCGTTTTCACCTGCCGCAAACTGAAAGCACTCGCAGTCGGACTCCCACAAGCTCAGAACTGGATGCCTCTTACATGGGATATGTATGTGTTTCCGCAGGGCACAAAATAATATAAATCTGTACTTTTTTTCAATGAGATATGATGTGGCAACCAGCAAGTTTGTATATATTTTTTTTAATTTAAAATCTGAAATTTTGTAAAAGCTCACTACCAGCCAATTAGTCACTAAATTATCAAATGTAATTATCTTTGTCATAACTTTAAAATGCATGTCCTATCCAAAAGTATATATTAGAACAATTTACCCTGAGTTTACCATACAAAGTAGTGCTTGTAGACTAACATACTCATTCTGTAGATGCGGCTGCTGGGTGAATGTCGTGGCAGTATCGATACAGTAAAGAGGATGGGCTTTGAGCTTAAGGAGGAGGAAGACACTGTGTCTGGACTTGCAGATCCCAATAGCTCAGAGTCCCAGACATCAGGTAACAATTCACCATAACCTATCCTGCATGCATGAATGCTACATTATCATACATTAAATGAATGCATTTAAAGGAAAAGGTTGATGGAATGCATCTCTGGTGAATTCAGCTAACATAATGTATCCTTCTTTCTAGGAGTTATTGAGCGATGGGAGCTCCTGCAGGCTCAGGACCTCAGCAAAGAGATACGCACGAAACAGAACCAGCAGCAGTGGCAGCAGCTGAACTCTGACCTGAACAATATTTGGACCTGGCTGGGAGAGACAGAGGAAGAACTGGAGCAGCAGCGGAGGCTGGACCTCAGCACAGACATCCAGACGATTGAGCAGCGCATTAAAAAGCTCAAGGTATTGTTGTACCATATATGTACCAGTTTGTAAATATATACTGTGTATATATATATATATATATATCTTTGGTATGTTTCCTTATTTATTTATGAAGATGCTTTCCTTTTTTTTGTTGACATGTAAAGAACAAGAAAATCATTGGAATAGTCGAGGGACAGTCCTAGAGTATGAAAACAGAAGGGAGAGAAAGTCTCAGTTGCACTGGCCAGACCGCTGGAGTTAGCCCGAAACGAAGCAGCTAAAGATTTAGTCGTTTGTCTAATCTACCAATCAATGCCAACATAGATAGATAAATAAGTTAAGCATAGAAAAGATAACAAAAACTGATTCAGATCAGTTCATTTTCTTAAATTAGATTGTTATTGTTCTTGATTGTTATCTTCCAATCAGAAGTAATGTTCTTGAGTGAGTGATCATTGCATATCTTTAATATCTTTGAGACACTGTTTTCATGTCGCTGTGAATGTCTGAATTGATGAACTGTTAAATGTTATATTGGCCTACAGGAGCTGCAGAAGGCTTATGAAAAGCGTAAGGCTATCGTGTTGTCCATCAACCTGTGCAGCACTGAGTTTGTTCAGTCAGACACGGATGAGTCCCGAGAGCTTCAGGCCAAACTAAAAGACATGAACAACCACTGGGACAAACTGGGCAGCTCACTGGAGGAGTGGAGGTCTTCATTACAGGAAGCTCTGATGCAATGTCATGTAGGTGCCAGTCATTGTCTTTTTGTTTTCAGAATCAGCACAGGGGGCACAAGTTCAGTTGTCCTGGAAGTCATTCTAAGACTGTTTCATACTGCTGTAACATCTCCTTTCCTGCTTCGCCTTTGACGTGTAGGACTTCCATGAGATGAGCCATGGTCTGCTGCTCTGGTTGGAAAACATCGACCGCAGGAGGAATGAGGTGGTTCCCATTGACCCAATCCAGGACAGTGACACTCTCCATGAGCATCATAAAACACTTACGGTACACAACCTGTAAATAATGTGGTGCAATGTTATTGATAAAGATACTTCCATTTAGACCAGGTTGAATACTTAAACAGGCTACTGTAAACTAAGCAGCAGTGCATTGAACCTTGTGGTTTTCTTAAGTAATAACTCATGATTTAGATTTCAATCATATTCCGTGCAAAACCTTTGTGACTCCTGATGCTACACTAACACTATAAAAATATATAATCTTTATTAAGAAGTAACTACTTAGTCGATTCATTGGATCATGAATTGTAACACTATCTTATCATTTTAAAGCAAACCTATGCAAAAACAACAACATGGTTCAAATAATCTGAAAAGCTCACATCTCAAATTGACTTTCCCCACAGCAAATCCGACAGGAACTGCTGGACTCTCAGCTTAAAGTGGCCTCTCTTCAGGACATGTCCCTTCAGTTGCTGGTCAACGCTCAGGGCAGCGACTGTCTGGAGGCCAAGGAGAAGGTCCATGTTATTGGGAACCGCCTCAAAATGCTGCTCAAGGAAGTAACCCGAGACCTCAGAGAGCTGGCCAAAATTCTGGACATCACAAGCAGTCAACAGGTATATCGTCACAGAAATCTTGGTCACTTTTGAGCCTTGTTAGATTTCATGAGATAATACAGGGGAGGATTTAAGAGTTTTGTAATTACTCTTTATTTTTTAGAAGATTTCACTGAAGATATTTTTGTTGAAGGGTCAGATTTCATAGATTCCTTGTCTTTCTCTCTCTTTGTGGTAACCTGTTCTTCCACAGGATCTGTCATCTTGGTCCTCTGCTGATGAACTGGACACATCTGGTTCTCTCAGCCCCGTATCAGGAAGGAGTACACCAAGTCGGCGGCGATCGGTAATGTACAAACCTACCAGTACATGCTGCCCTGTGTGAAGCCAGGTGTTAGGTTATCCCTCAGAAACAATAAATATAATGACCTGTGCCCCAAATGCCCCGTTAAAGGCCATATTCACCCCTGCCATCCCAAGATCTCTCCTCACACCTCTCCACACATCCACAACCTGCTTTACACTCCCTCCCTCTGAATTCTCAACTGTTCCCTTGTCTTTTACTCTTTTGCATGTTATCTTATCCCAGACCAAAACCCTGCCATATAACTCGGGAATCCTTTCTTTCTAACTTCCTTTTCTTCCTCCTCCTTTTTCTTGGATGACTTTTCCAGTTCTCACCTGTTTGTCAATTTTTCTCTTCCAGTATTTTCACACTAAAATCTTTCTCCACCTACACTTTCCTCTAATTTCTTCTCACTGTAGTTATATTCCCAGGCATACTGGCGAAAGTATTCAAAAAGACTACAAGAGTGTATAATGTGGTTTTATGATGTGAAAAGCATGCACACATAAATGTATTATACTGCAGGCTGAAAAAGTTACAAAGCAATATTTGAATCGGCGTTGATTATTCAAATATCAGTCCAAATAAGCATGCTGCTGCTTATATTTTGTGTGTTAATATATGTCACTGTTATGTTAAGAAAGAAAGTCATGCATCACATTGCGTAATATGTAGCTCCCTATTTGCAGACTGTTTGTTGCACTCACAAGCCAAAGCACTTCAAAGTAGTCGTTCACTTTGAAAAGCCAGATTCCTCGACATCAGGAGTTACAAAATCTATCACCTTCACGTATGATTTTGTCGCTGCTCTTCTTTCATTTTGGGATTTTCTTTTCATCGGTAGCTTTGTCATGATTTGCCTGGACTGAAACATACTTTCTTTCTTTTACCCTCCCCCCTGTTCATTGCAAACAGAAACGGGGCAAATGTAGTCTGTCAAAGCCTGGACCCTCTGTGAGCAGTCCACTCCACAGGTACCTTTCTGTTGGTTTCTAGCACACCCAGAAGATAATGGAACTCATCAGCCCATGATGCACTTGGAGGCCCATTATTCCTCTCTAATCCACCCCGAGTCTTAAACATCATCTGTGTTTGAAAAAATACAAATATCTGTTCTAATATTTGTTATTAACCTAAACAGCTCATGATAGTGAATTCCATCATCTTCTGTACGTCTAGACGCTTTGTGTAGGCTAGGGGACGAGGTGAAATGCAGCCCACACATCCTTGATAAAGCAGTTACACAAGGAATGGTGCAAGGCCTCTTCTCCGCCACTGTCCTCAGCTGCTTAATATCGCTAACTAAAGGGCATATCTTACGTATAACATAAATATTCCTCTGTATCTAACTTTCCCTCGTCGTTGCTCAGCGCACACACACACACACACACACACACGCACACACACACACACGCACACACCTTTTTTCTCAAATGCCAAACCAGTAAATGTCTGCAATGAACAATGCAAAGGCTGCAGTTTCTCTATCTCTCTGGCTCTCTTTCTTTCTCTTTGTTGTCTGTGGCATTTCTTCTTCCTCCTCTGTTGCTATCACACCAACTATCCACCATCTTCCCCCCCCCCACCGTCAGTCATCTGTGAGTCTTGCCTCTCTCAGGTCTCCATATGTGAAGTGGTAAGGGGCACATTGGGTAACAGCATAGGAAAAGGCATATCTAATCTCCATGACTTCCTGGGCCACTTTAATTGTATACATTTAGAATATTGCAGAGCTTTTTTATCCTGATTAAATACACAAGTTAGGTTCTGGTCATCTTCAATTTAAATGACTTTGCTTCTAGACTTTTAGATGGAAGACAGTTTTTACTGAGGGTGATGGTTTCTAAGAATTATACAATTGAATTAACACAGTGACATTTTAGGCAGTAGGCTTATTGTTGTTTTTTTGTTGAGAGCTTTCTTGTTTCATAGCCCTTGTACTCAGCTAGGCTTATCGTCCACACGGGTTAGCTTCATATCGAATACAAAGACTTTTGAGTTGTATCAGTCTTCTCATTTAACTCCCAGCAAGAAAACATATTCTCCTACTTTCCAAACTATTCCTTTATAAAAAAAACTTAGCTTCTCAAAGGCACTAAACTATAACCTCAAAGAACCTGTTTCTAATCACTATGCGCTTATAGCCTCGGCATGCTTTGCATTTTCAACAGGACACAGACTTACAGTCTAAAAAAAAAACACATCTGATTATTAAGCTGAACTTGCAGCATGCCTTTTGTCTCTTCTCCTAACATCTCTTGCAAAGGAATGCGAGCTCACATGTTAAGTATATTTGTTTTGTGTAGGATTGTACAGTTTGTTTTGTGACTGTCTTTGTAACTGTGTTTATCCGCCCCAGTCTCAGACAGCATGTAGATCACAATGTGAAACATTGTCCTGACATTGCTGTGAACCATGTCGGCGATGTCTTTCAGTCACTGCATGGTGCTCACATCAAGCACTGTTGTGCAGTTCCCCTGTCGCTGAGCTGAGATCTTATTTGGATTGAAAGTTGGTAGACAACACCTGACCAGTGAAGAGATGGAAATCAGGAAAATTTGATTAAAAAGCTGTTCAAGTTGATATTCTTTATTGAATTAGACTAATGTAATTTGTCAGTTATTTCTGCTGAGTTTATTTTTGTGAACAGTAAAGAAACAGGTCACCATTATAATCAGGTTACACAGGCCTGAAATGAGGTATTCAGATGACTAACAGAAATATACATGTTTTTTTTAAGACTGATGTGAGTAACTAAAGGTCAGTCTGTGCTGCGTTGTGCGTGCGTGTGTGTGTGAGCAGGTCTCGCGGCGCTGGATCCGTTTCCTCCCCTTCTGATCCGGACATGTCACCAGGTCATGGGTCCTCTCTGCTGTGGCGTGTCCTCTGGTTCGCGCTGCCTCTCCAGTTCATCCTGCTCCTGTTAGTGGTCTTTGCCTTCCTGGTGCCACTCTCAGAGGAGGACTACTGTGCTCAGTCCAACAACTTTGCAAATTCCTTACAACCGATGCTGAGTTACACTAACGGACCACCTCCAGTGTAGGCTGAGCAGCTGAAAGAGCGTTTCATGTCAGTATTCATGCATCATTATGACTTGAATTGGAATCACGGTGATGTCGTTAAATGGTCAATTACGTTGGGAGCAAAAATTGATCTTGGTCATCCATTTGTACTGCAGAAAAACAGCTACCATCTACAGATAATCTCTACATGTGTAACATATAGGATCAAGCATCTCACTATGTTACTCTGTAATGCTGTGTTGATAAGGAGCATCCTTGGTGTAACACAATTGAATAAACTGTGTTAGCCCACAGTGGAAATTTCTGGATGAATGAACTGAAGATCAAATCAGTGGTGTAAACATTTCTCTGAGGAGATCTGTCAGTGGATAGCACCAAAGTGAAATGCTAAGATTTAGCCTTGTGAAATTGCTTGTAACTCAAAAGTTTGTAAAAAAAAAAAAAAAAAAAAGGGAACAAAAATAACATGTAATATATCTGACATTGCAATATTTTTTTACCTGTATTTTGGCATGCATTTCTCATCATTGTTTTTATTTACTAACATCCTTCATTGTGTCGGTGGTAAACAATCCATTTTTAACTTGAATGACATTGATTCATGTAAGATTTATTAAGCCAAGTTGTGTGTTCTTAAAGCCAGACACAGTTCAAGAGATTAACCTTTAACTTTGTTCATCCATGATCTTTTTACATTTTGCTGTTTTTATTTTTTAAACAAATATAAATGCGACTTTAAGATTGAGAATTATGATATATATATAAATACATAGAACGACTGTATATTTTGTATGACTGTCCGTATCAAATGTATAACAGTCTGGGATTATTGTCCATGTGTATATATGAATATGATAAATATATGTATATGAGCCCATGGAAAACAATGAATGCGAAATCCTAATTTTGATGATTGCCTTTTTATGTGTATATTTTTCATATTTGAATGAATCATATTTACTCTGAGCTTTTCCTGAAAACACAAACAGAAAACATGGTGTTTGATGGATCAGTTCATACTCTATAAGGTCAGATTTCTTATAGTTTTTAGATAGAAACCTTTACTTTGATAGTCCAGTTTGGCATAATCAACGTCAGGCTTCCTGAAAGGGAACTGCATCATCTTGAAAAGTAGACCTGGAAGCAGAAAGATCCAAGGAGGAGGTATGATGAAGGTCCAGGATTTGAGGGCGATGAGGCCTCTGGTGAGTAGGACAGTGCCAGGGCATATTGACATGATGATGAAGGAGGTGGTGGTGGTGATGAGAGTGAAGAAGGGTCTCCAGTAGTTTGATGATTTCATAATTTGGAAGAGCCAGGTTTGTGTCATCCACACCCAACATTTTGGAAACAACCATTTGGAAGTCGACCAGCTGAACGAAAAAAAAGGGCATCTTAGTTTAATTTTAAAGTGTAATCTTATGAGTCCAATCATCATTTGAACCACCTGCTGCTCCTAAATTATCTGAATTACAGAATCTTTATAACACACAGACCCATGATTGAACTATTAGTTGAACAATAGTAAAGATTTGTTGCTGTCAGGGTAATTTAATACTCTTAAGCTCCAAATGATATTTTTGGTCACAAACACAAAACAAGTAAATATTGACCTATTTATATCCTCCATACTAAACATTACCATTCATTTCATAATCTGCTTCTGGACACAAGCTGAATATAAACCAATATTCACTTTGTTTTAGCTCTGTCTTGTTGTCAACAATTCCTTAAATCAGTGTCTGTCCTTTTAGCTGCTAAATGTTCTGCTAGTGAACATACATTTAGTGGACAGGTGCATAAAGATACCTGCTGCAGATGGAAACAACATGGATAAGAACACTGCGAGTAAACCTGAGCTGTAAAGTTTTGGGCTAAGATAAGTTAAGATAATACTTTATTGATCCCCAGTGGGGAAAGTTTTGGGCTATACAATGAAACTAATAATAAAAGAATATAAAGCTCAAACATAGTTGGGGGTAGTTCTCTGTTTCCTCACTATGAGTGACATCTGACATATTCTAACATTGTAATGGGATGCATTGTTTACATACAGGTATTGATAAGTGCAACTTTGGAGAGAAACTTAAACCCAGATGTGAAAAAGGGTAACTGCCCTCTCTATAACCACACCCAAAAGTTATGTCACAGTTAGTGGACACAGACCTTAGTGACTAACTGTCCATCACTCTTTGAAATGGGATGAGATGATACGTTAAGTGGAAATGCAAACAAAAAAAATGATGAATGCAAAACATTGAAAGTCCCCATATATTATTGAAAATAGAACAAAGACAACATATCAATGATAACACTGAAAGTCTTTTTTTTTTTTTGTACAATTATACAATCATTTGAAATTGATGCCAGCAACTTCTTTCAGAATTCCGCTTTATAATTCAACTTTTAAAATGACAGAAGCGTTGTTAGTAGAAGTGATGAGACAGAGTGGTAAACGTCCATGTCCCGACTTTTTTAAAATGTGTTGTTGGTATCAAAATCCAAAACGTGCAAATCATTTTCCAGAAACACAGAAATGTCTAAGTTTCGTTATTTGGTATGTGGTCTTTGTGCTACTTCTGGCTAATCATTATATTCTGTTTAAATTTACATTTCACTTAATGTCCCAACCCTTTTGGAAAAGGGGTTGTATGACACTCCTACAAGTTGAGAGCTCAAAATACTGAAGAACAGATAAAACTATGGAATAACATGGTAGTTCAGTTACTCTTTAAGAGGAAGGGACTTAAAAAAGAGTTAAAGATGGCACATAGCTTATTATTTTTAGATGTTACTGAGCAAAAGGTTTCAGATTCATCCCTCCCTTACCTCTCTCTCCCTCTCAGAGAGCTGAGCCAGGCTCTGTCTCAGGGTGTTGAGCTGTTGCAGGTCCTCTCTGGTCTTCAGCTCTTGACTCTGTAGGTCTAAGCTCACTGTGTTCAGCTTCTTCTCCACCTTGGCCTTCCCCTCCACCAGCTGATCCAGCCTCTTTTTCTGCTCCTGCACAGTCTGACTCTGCTCCATCACTTTCAACTTGGCACGTCAGACAGAGGTGTTTAGTAAAGACACTTTTAAATCGAGGGGTTTATCAAGTTTGGCATATTGCTCTCAAAAAAGCTGCGTATACTTTAATATAAGCTTGGTGCACATTTACAAAACATTGCTCCTTCTCATCCACACATACGAATATATTTACAACCATACATGATGTGTTATGAAGTGAAAAGCCCTCTTGATTGAACTGGGGTCCTAACCCCTCTCCCCTCTACCTTGAGCTCATTGGTATGGGACAGCTGGGCCTTGAGCTCAGTCTTAGACTGCCTGCTGGCCTTCAGCTCGCCTTGGAGACGCTGCAGTTGTTTTTGCAGCCTCCTGGCCTCCAGTTGAGCATCATCTCGTTCCACGGCCAGCGCTGATCTGCTCCTCTTCTCCTCCTCCAGCTCTGACACCTTCTTCCTAAGAAGCTGGATGTGGAGGCCTTTGCTGTCAAGTTGGTCTTTCTGTGCCTTTAACTGTTGAGAAGATATTCTTTTCATGAATATTTTGTACTTTTCTGGTGCATTAACAGAAGGCATTTTATCACTGCAAATTTAAAATAAAGTGTCTTATCAATCAAATGTTACTATGTCATCTTAAAAGGCTTGAGACTTGTTGATTGAAACATGTGAAGTGATACTTAATCAGTAGTTGCCTGCATGTGCCTGTTGTACCACCACTCACTATTTGTGAAGCCTACCTTTCTCTGTAGACTGTAACTCAGACTTTTGTTCTCCACCAAAGCAGTTGTCTCTTGTTTAACAAGCTGCTCTGCTCGTGACAGGATGAGTTTAAGCCTCATGTCGAACCCAAGATCCACTGCGATACTGTCAATCTTCATCATCTCTGACAGCTGCTCCAGGAACTCTTCATACTGTTGAAAAAATAAAGATAATGACTTCCTATTATACGTATCTCACTAAAATGCATTAACTCATATAGTTAACAGAAATTGTAACTTGTTTCCCCTGCGACTGAAACATTACTCACATGCAGTTTGCTATGTCTCAGTCCGTCATGCTGCATGTCTGCAGTCAGCAGCTCGGTCTCCAGAGCTTGCAGTCTCTCCCTCAGGTCCTGGACTTGCTGCTCCGCAAGCTGAGCCCTCTGAAGTGCACTGTGCTGAATCTCCGTCTGCTCGCTGAGCTCCTCAGAGAAATGACACAGACGGGCCTCCATCTCTGGAAAGGACTGCCACCAAAATAAATGTTGTAAGAATGTTTATCTCAATGTAGAAGCACCTAGTTAAGACTTTAAAACTCAGGTTTGATGGTAGATGTAGGAGACAGTGTAGAAATGTATTAAATGTATATCTTCAAGCACTGAGTAAAGGTTTTAGGTACTTGGGTATTTAATATAAACCTTTGTTTTATCAAATTAACATATTCTGGTTACTATGAAGATAAAAATTCAGACTTCAAACAAATGTTATATGCATGCATGAATCTGCTTGTGAACCTTTAGGTTGGTGTCAAGTAGTATGACTCTTTTATGTAAGTTTTTCATAGCAAGTGTTGCTGAAGTTTTGACCCTAAAAGAACAGTTCTTTCTTCATGCACTATGGCTTAAATGTGGTAAGGTTTGTGCCCAAAGTCCCTTTTTTGATAACTTACCTTATTGCAAAGGTTGTCCAATGTGTATAGAACATCTTCCTCTGTGGGCAGGATGACGTTCTCAGACTTCCCCTGCAGCAGACCGACCACCTTTTCCAGGAACATCTGCAGTTTCTCCCCAGCTCTTTGAGTTTCTCCTTGGCTCAACTGTAGCTTTCTCTCAAACTCCTTCACCTGTTTCTCCAAACAATGGGACTCTCGCCTGGCAGCCTCGACGACCCTTTTGCTTGCCTCCACCCTCTCCATTAGGGTTCCCTTCTCCATCTCTACACTCCTCCTTCCCTCTACCAGGCCATCTAACTCCTGAAAGAGACAGGGGAAACAATACGAAGAGTAACACTGCTAAAATGTTGTCAAATAACACATCGTCCAGGAGCAATTTTTGTATTTCTTGGATGGTTAGTGAAGGCCCCTCCCTTACACATTTACGCCTTAGACTCCCTTTGTGATAAAAGGTTTAACCTTCACTATTTGTGTTGGGCCAGAACTTCTGGATTACTGTGCTGACACAAAAGAGTAGAAGACTTTAAAAGCTTTGAAAGTACCACTTTGAGTGAATCGAGCGCTGATGCACTGCTGGCAGTCTTCCTCCTCTCTCGGTCCAGCTCTGCCACCAGCCTCAGCACCGTCTCTCTGCTGGATTTACACTCCACCTCACAGGACTTCACACTTTCCTCCAAAACAGCAATCCTCATCTTAAGCCTCTCCCTTTCATGAGACTGATCCACCTGATAATTGGTAATAAAGTTAACCTGGTTAAAATGTTGCCACATCTTAGTTCAATGCCAATAACCACTATATACCATAAGTAGAGTTATAAATAAGTTTTTTTCTCAGCATACCTCATTAGAGTTTTCCATAACTTCCAGTGTTAAAAGTTCTGCAGGGGAAGAAAACATTCAGGAGGGACTTGTTTCTGTTTTAAGAAGTCTCCTGGCAACACCAAACAGGGCTATAAAAGGCTTCACCTGAAGGGGCGCTGTAGCTGAGAATGTCAGTTATCTAGAAGCTTCAACAAAATACATAAATAGATCTTTGAGTGCAAATCCTGTTGAAGCAATAATCAAAACGCGTTTAAGAACCCAAGAAAATGAATGCAATGAAATTACACTGTAGATTACATAAAAAGGGCTGATCAAAATGCTATGAAGGTCGACTGGCGTGCTAGTGTTTTTAATGTCCCCGAGTAAGGACTGTCAGGTAGCAATTTCTCCCAGACACCAACCTGAAATATGAATATGAAATTATTATTTTTACTGAATTCACCTACTGCCACTTACAACAGGTCCAAAATAAGCAACAAGAATCAACGTAAAGCTGGACGTTAACCAAATACTATAATTATGTTATAAATAATATTGAAATATAATGATTTAAAATAAAGCAAACAAATTAAAAAAAAACCTTCAATCTGACAGCGTTCACATAATTACAAGCTAACGCGTTGTCAAATATATATATAAAAAAAAAAAGGAAGCCTTGTTGTAAACCCAAGCGTCAAAACAAAAAGCCTTCCAGTCACAACTCGGGTCAAACTAAACATCTCAAACTATGCCGTCACACAAACAGGAAATGAGCGGATAACATACAAAACTTTATTAGCAAACACCAAACACGCCTCCTCCTAGCACAGTATCGCGACGCACTATGTGTCTAATGTGAGTCCACACTTATAGTCGAATATAAAACTTACCTGAACTGCGGGTCTCTGATGTGTTTGTGAAAAAAACCCGACTCGTTTTTAACCCACTTCTCATTCAGAGGTAAGCGGCATACGGCTGAGCCTCGACCTGGGTTCAGCAGCACGTTTCCCACCATTCATAGCTACATTAAAGTTAGAATATGGTCTAGAACAGTATTTATTATGTGTTATCAACATGTTTAATGCGAATATAATAACCCGACTACGACTTTGGCGAGGATATTTCTGACAGCTAATGTAGTCAAGGTCAGACGTGTTTGTTTTGATCCATTATATTGTATTTACTTTGATTACAGCTGACTCCAAATAAACCAATCAAGTGTTTATCCCTTTGCTAACAGATCCATTTAATATTTTTATTTGAATACGTTTCTTCAACTATATTACTGCACTGTAACTCTTCACCTCTTGTTGTATTTTAGCTGCTTTTAATTTGTCTTTGATATTTATGGGTTTTTGTTTGAATGATTTTCAAATGTCCTCCTTTTAATGTGTTTTTCTGCCCTTTGTTGTGCCATTTTTCAGACAACCAACCACCCAATGAATCCTCTGGGTTCATAGCTTTCTTTTGTTGTATCTTTGTTTTTCTTAATTATACTGGACAACAGGAAAAGAAACAGTTGTTTTGTACCAATGAGTATAATAGAAACAGATTTATTTAAAACAAATTGCTACAGTTGAGAGTTAATGTTGTTCATGTCTTGTGTGAAGCACTTGTGAATGGCCTTGTTTCTGGAGTGTGCTTTATGAATAAACTTGCCTCACCTTTACCTGTTTTTTTTGGGTTTTTTTTTTATCTTGTAGCTCACCTGTTCACCTGCAAATGCCGAGATGCTTCACCGTTCGTTGTGGTCCCGGTTGGGAGCTCAGCTGCTTGTGAAGAGGAAACCAGTCTTCTTCTATGCCTCGGCCACTCTCCCGCAGTCTATTCAACCACTCGACTATGAAACCAAACCCGGGAGGACTCACTCAAACCGCTCTTTTCCTCTGATATTTTCAAGGACCTTCTTTTTAAGCGCTCATCTCCAGCAGCGTGACCACAGAAGAGATGTTCTGCCTGCTTCACGTGGGCTTAGCAGCACTTTGTTTACTGACCCTGGGATGCTGACTAAATGTAGGAGTGGACAGACACGTTTCTATTCACCCAATCTTGTGAAATCTGTTTTAAAAACAACTTTAAAACCAGCAGTGGTGCCTGGAAAAAAGGCTCCCAAAGGACCAAGAACAAAACAACCCTCTCGAGCCAATCAGCCTGCCCTGAATGATGACCAGGTGATTCTGATAGTCATGGGATATTTGATATCATGTTTTTGTTCTCGTGACTAATTCAACCCTGTGTTTCTCTGTAGGATATGATGCAGTGTATTGCCTACGCAACAGCAGATCAGTATCATTTGCCGACACTTTGCCACGACTTGATAAGCCACGACTTCCACGAGTTAGATTTACCAAGAGGTACCACAAAACAAAATGTATCAGTCACAACTCTTACAAAGATGTTAGTTGCAGTTAGAATAACTTAAGACATTTCATTACAATCATGTTTTGATTTCAGATGCTTCAAACGTGCTGGTGATAAGCACAGATAAGACTTGTAAACCAGAAGACGAGGCTTTGATGTTCTTCTTCAGGTGAATAAAGCTTTATGCTTTATTTATACTTAACAATTCTGATTTATGACAATGAAATTATCAGTATGCAAAGCTGGGAAGTGAACGTCAATAGTTTATGAGTACTGACAGAAACTTGTCCTTAAATCCACTTTCAGAATTTTTTTTTTTACCTAGAAAAAAACGTGTTAATCAGGTAGTTTATTAATTATTCTGGTTTTGGTAATGAAACTTTTTAAACCCAGAAGTTATTATAATTTTTTTGGTTAAATAAAATGGGGGTAAGGGCAAATACATTTATTTCTTTTTCATTCTGAATTTCAGGGAAGGCTCAGTTGTTTTCTGGAACGTTGAGGAGAAAACGGTAAACAAACAAAATATATATATATATATATATATATTGTATTACTTCTTTAACTATAATTCTTGTTCTTCCTTTACAATTGAATGTTTCACTACTTTACAGATGAAACAGGTGATGAGATTATTGGAACGGCATGAGATCCAGCCTTATGAAGTGGCATTAGTCCATTGGGAAAATGAGGAGATTAACTACGCTGTGGTAGAGTATGTAGATCAGTACTTACGTCATGTTTTTTATCTGTACTTTCAGACTTTTAGTAACTTCTGTAACTTCGTCATATTTCATCTTTTCTTCTGCAGTGGCAACACAAAGCTTGAGCGCGGCAACATCTTTCTGAGTGACAAGATGGATCAACCTGAGGCTGTTCTGGAGAAATTTGCTTTTTCAAATGCCCTGTGTTTGTCAGGTGAGGCCCCAGGCTTATTTAATAAACCTTTCTTTTGTTTTGATAGATGTTTGCTCTGTATACAGCCACTTACCTGACTTGAACTTTCTGCCTCCTCTCACAGTGAAGCTGGCTATATGGGAGGTGTCATTAGACAACTTTGTAGAGTCAATTCAATCTATACCAGAGGTACAGTGGACACAACAGGCAGAAAGAAATCATTAATAATTGATCATCTGTAATGGTTGTTTGTCTGCCTGTAAAGTAGAGTATGTACCAGTGCTTCCCTTAATACTAATATGCTAATCTGTTTTCTTCCTCAGACGTTGAAGTCTGGCAAAAGAGTTAAGTTGTCCTCAGCAGAGGTCATGAAGAAGATAGGGGAGCTTTTTACGTTAAGGTAAATTAAATCTTCTTTAAATAGAGGTTAATTCAGAGTGAACTAAAGCTGTTCTGGTTTTTCCTTTTCAGATTTACTTAAACTCTTCTGTTTTCAGTTTATTTGGGGTCTGCCTGGTGGTCAGAAACAAAACTTTTCACTCTGTTTGACAACACCAGATTTGGGCTATCCTACCTCCTATCCAGATTTAAGACCTGTTTTATTTCAAACTCCAGGGTGACAGAACATTGTTGTTATCTTTCTCTTCTGGCAGACACTGTATAAACCTCAGGTCTGACCTGCTCCTCACACCTGACTTCTACTGGGACAGAGAAAACCTGGAAAAGCTCTACGATAAGACCTGCCAGTTTCTCAGCATCAACCGCAGAGTCAACGTAAATACAGCTGCTCCAAAAAATAACGTTGCAACAAAGACTTACTGTATACTAATGCTAACACTTTATAGCATAATGCACATTTTGAAGTTTTGATTTAAACTAGAAATATTTTCTGTTTCTTTTAGGTTGTAAATGAGAAGCTTGAACATTGTTCGCAGTTAACAGATCTGATGAGGAGCCACCTGAGTGAGAAGCACAGTCTGAGGTTGGAGTGGATGATAGTCATACTCATTACGATAGAGGTAAGCATATAAAGATGTTTTGAGCCTGATGTGGAAACATATTAGTTCAAAGGTGTATTTAACTTTATTAAGCTTCACTTCTGTCTTATCCTGTCTGTCTTTTTTTTTTTAACTCTGTTGCCTGTTTTTCTTATAGGTCATGTTTGAACTTGCAAAGATGATTTTCTAAACAGCTCCTGCAACAATGCACACATCTCTAAAAGGGAACTGAAATGACAAAGACAGAATGCTAAACAAAGGTACTTTGTGACAGATATATATGGCCGTTTTTGTCTGGGAGCAACTGATATCTGGAAACGGACATCAACTGTTTTGGGTGTCTTTTATTAAACAGTAAAAACATTTAAACAACATAACAAATCTGTTTCCAGTTGTTTTAGTTTGTTGCTAGATATGGTGGCTTGTGCTTCTTTGTAGGATTTGACTGTATAAATGCTGCTTTATACTGCTGTATAAAGACAAAGACCATTAGATTATTGACAGTTTTTAATCATGTGACCATATTTTCAAACAGTATCGTTTCTAAGTGTTGTCTTCTGTACCTAATTGCTTTACCGTGTTCATTTCATTTTTTACACAATGTTCAAAAATATATCAGTCTTTTTCAATAAAAAGTAAATTGCTTTCCAAAGGACTGAGTTGGAATGCGAGGGCCTGACATGTGATGTCATTCATGTGACTGTAAACCAAGCAGTAAAAAAAGAAATCAACAGGCAGTAATTTATTCTAAATCATCCAAGTGAAAGAACTCCAACTGAATGCTGTGAAAGATGCAATAAAGTCTTTGTTTTAATTATTTGCTGTTTGCTTAAGTTTTTATGCAAAATACCAATGCATCAAATAATTATTAGTTTAGTAGGTCTGTAGATGTTTGCAATACAAGAAAATACTCAAAGTTTGAAGGCATTCATTTATTTAAATAAAACACTATATTATACTGTATATGTAAATATATAAACATGGGTTTATTTTTGCATTTAGTCATTAATAGACATACACACATATCAGATATAAGTTTCCATAAAAGTCAGTATATAAGGAAAAATATAGGAAGAAAACAAACAGCCTCTCATAGTCTCATTCCATTTTCACTCTCTTACCAAACACTTTCATTATGTAGCCTACTGTATCAGACAACACAAGCTTGCTGAAGCTTACATAAAAACAGCAAAACAGGGCAATTACTGATGCCATGAAGTTTAAGGCTCTGCTGATTATGTTTCTAAATAATGTGTAGATGAGTTCAAATCAAAAATAATGGGTTAATTAATAACAAAGATGTGCTATGCTCTTATTTTGAAAGTTGTCAGTAAAAATGTTTGCAGATTCAAAATAAGTGCAGCTTTTAATAAGCATTAAAACAGTCATTATGTACAAGATAATATACAGTTACACTAGTGCACTCAGGTCTACATGTTGGTTTTCCGACAAAGATAACATGAGAATATGTATTTAAGTGAAAAGATTTAAGATATACCAATGGCCAAATATTTCATAAACAGAGATGATTTATAGTACAGGCTGTGATGCACTTGTAGCATCCTAATGTGTTGAAAAAATATTTTTATATTTCAGGTTGGTTTTGCAAAGTTGTATTTAACACTTACAGAAATATAATGGAAGTAAAAGGGATGAAATATATTACCTTATTATCTTAACCTATTCAAAAAAAGATTAAGATATATCTTTGCACAAATATAATTTATGATGTGAAAAGATGATGTGAATAGTAGTAAAGCTCCATTATTTAGCCAACAAAGTCTTGTAAGTTGATGCTCCTCTATCAACGTCTTTCTTGTTAATCACGCCCCTTATATTTATTATAAAATAATTCCATAATTCAAGACCATTTTCACCATTAAATACCAACGTATTGTGGTTAAACACTGACAAATAAAAGCGACAAAAGCTGTTTCCTGTAGTTCTCTTCCAAAGTCAGTCATCTTAATGGCTTGTCGAAGCATGCACACTTGAGTGAATTTCTTATGGATTGTCCAACCTTAAAGGAAAGAAATGCAGCATATTACTAATTCAATTTGATTTTACTGTGAATGGGAAACATGATTTCAATTAAAGACAGAGGCTTACCAGTTAGTTATACTTAAGTTCAGTGAAATTAATCCCACTCCAAAGTAGTGATGCTCGCAGTTGCATATTCCTGATGCTCAAGTGCAATAGCAAAATCTTCACCTTCACTTTCAATTTCACATGTTTCTCCTCTGTTGTATACTTCCTGTTGACTTTCTTCTTCCTCTGTTCTGGAATAAGATGTAAATTCAACTTCTTCAAGTTTTGCCTCTTCCTCATGCACACACTCTGCCTCCACCTCTTCCTCAGGCTCCTCGATCTCTAAAGAGGACTTCTCTGCTACTTCTTGGTTGTAAATGACTTCCTCAGCATCCATCCACACATCCTGATCATTCTCCTCCTCTGTATTATTAACTTTAGCTTTTGTTTCTTGATCACAATCTTCAGACTGAACTGGTTCGCTTCGGAACACTTCTCTGTCGTCCGGTTGACTTGCTGGTTGCATTGTTTCTTTTGCCTGAGCATTAGACACTAGTTCTACTGTTGTGATTGGGTGTATACCATTATCCAACAGTACAGGTTGAGTTGTTATCACAGCTGGTATCACAACATTTACAGCTGTTTCTGTTACTTCTGTTGCTTGAGCATCCGTTTCAGTTAGCTGTGGCTCTTCCTGGCTCTCAGCCCTTTGTGTTGAATTTATAGGCATTTCATATTCTACTGCCTCTTCTACCTGAATTACAACCTTTGACAAATTGGTCTCTTTCAAATCTTCAGTTATGTCAGTTGTTACTTGTGGGGTAGCTGATGCATTTGGATCTGGTTCTATTGTTTCGATTGCATGTATACCTAAATCCAACAGTACAGGATGAGTCATGATCACAGCTTTTTCATTCGAAACTAACTGTGCTTCTGGTTCTGTAGTTTCTGTTTGCTGAACATTGACCTCAGCAAGTTCAACCTGTTTCGGGCTCTCAGCTCTTTGTGCTGGAAGGACTGTATTTACAGGTTCCTCTGCCTCCTCTGCTTGAAATCCGTGCTCTGAAATGTGCATCTGTTTCCCCAGTTCAATTCTCTCTGTGATTGCCTGTGAAGAAGGTGGTGATGTTGCTTCTGGTTGTACTGTTCGGATTGTGTTAATGCCAACATCCAAGAGTTCAGGTTGAGTCATCACAGCTCTTTCAGTTGAACCCAGAAGTGTCCCTGGTTCTTTGATAGCTATTTGCTGATTACTAACCTCAGTAAGATCAATCTGTTTTTGGATCTCATTTATTTCTGTTGCTATAACTGCTTCAATTGCTTGAACCTCAACTTCCAAAACATCCATCTTTTTCACAGGATTAATTATCTCCATTACTGGTGGTGGGGAAACTGATGCTTTTGCTATTAGTTCTACTGTTTCGATTAAATGCACGCCAACATCCAAGAGTTTAGGTTGAGTCGTGATCAAGGCTGTTTCAACGAGGTTTGCCACTGGTTGAGTGATTTCTATTGGCTGATTATTGACCTTAGTTGGCTCAATCTGTTCCTGGTCTGTTGTTGGTGGTGCAGAACCTATTGTTTCTTCTACCAGTTCTACTGCTTCAGTTGGGTGTATGCCAACACCCAAGAGTTCTTCTGGCTCATCCCTGACTTCAGTCAGATGGTGTTCATTTGCAACTGTTTCCTTTTGTGAAAAATCCTCTGATAATACTTTTTTATGTGGTAGTAGGCTACGCATCAGTAGACCTAACAGTGATTCTTTGACCTCTGGTTCTTGAACATGTTCAGTTTTTGAAGGATCCCCAGGCTCAAGACTGTCATCAGTATGAGGTACTGTTGCACTTTCCTTAGTACTTTCTTTGACCACATGTGTGTCAATAGATGCAGCTTCCTCATTTTTTGTGTCCTTCAAGGTATCTTCTGCATCCGATGGTAATACTTCCCCCAAGAGTTCAGGATAAGTAGTTATTACAGCTCTTTTAGTTGACTCTAAGATTGTTGCTGGTTCTGTAATTTCTGTTGATTGATTATTGACCTCTATTGGCTCAATCTGTTTCTGGATCTCTCTTTCTGGTGGAGTAACTGTTTTTGCAGGTTCAGTTGCTTTAAGTGCTTGAAATCCTACTTCTGCCACATCTGTCTCTTTCTCAGTTTCAGTCCTGTCTGTTGTTGATGGTAGGGAATCTGGTGTTGTTGCTACTGGTTCAACTGTTTTGATAGAATTAATGCCAACTTCCAAGAGTTGAGGATGAGTCATGATCAAGGCTCTTTCAATTAAAACTAAGTTTGCCGCTGGTTTTGTGATTTCCGTTGGCTGGTCATTGACCTCAGTTGCTTCAATCCTTCTCAGGCTCAAAGGTTCCAATGCATGTATTGCTTGAGATCCAGCCTCCAAAACATCCATCTGTTTCACTGGTTCACTACAATCTATTATTTCTGGTAGGGATTGGGAAGTTTTTGCCTTTGATACTAGTTCTTCTGTTTCAATTGCATGTATAGCAACATCCAACAGTACAGGTTGAGTTGTAAGCACAGCTCTTTCAGTTAAAACCAAGAGGGAGTCTGGTCCTGGGATTTCTTTTAGCGCAACATTGACCACAGTTGACTCAATCTGTTTCTCGCTCCCAGCACTTTGTGTTAGAATAAATGGCTTTACTGTTTCCACAGATTCTACTGCTTGAACTCCAACCACAAACACGTCCGTCTGCTTCACAGTTTCAATTCTATCTGTTGGCATTGGTGGGGAAGCCGGTCCTTTTGTTATTGATTCAACTGTTTCAATTGTGTTAATGCCAACACCCAACAGATCAGGTTGAGTTGTGGTCAAGGCTCTTTCGGTATAAACAAAGTTTGTCGCTGTTACTGTTATGTCTTTGACCTCAGTTAGGTCAATCTGATTATGGCTTTCTGCTCTTTGTGTTGGAATAATGGGCTTTACTGGTTCAACTGCCTCCACTGCTTGAACTCCAACATCAGACACATGTGTCTTTTTCATGGGTTCAATTTGCTCTGTTGGTGGAGAGGGAGTTTGTGCCTTTGCTTGACCAAACTGTATGTTGAGTTTGAATTCTAACGAAAGACTTGATGGGGATTCCACATTACCTATTGACGAGATTATACCTGTGTTTTGGGGAACTACTAATCCAGTGTTACTAGGTGTCAAAATTGGACCTTGAGAAGTTTGTGTAATTTGTGCTGGTTCATTAACTTCTTTCACATCTGCCTCCTCTGATAAAGCTTTGATCTCTCTTACTGTGACACCTGCTTCTGATTTTGCCTGTTTGGCTTTGGTTTGCTCTAGTTTTTCTCTATGACTGCCTATAGAGACATTTAAACCAAATGGTAAATCCGGGGCGTGTGTGAGGTCCTCAGACACTTGCTGTGCTGTTGCAGAGTCATCACTTATGACAACGGATTTTTCATCTTTTTCTGTCAATGTTCCAGTACCATCCTTTATCACTTTTTGATTCCCCATTTGATTTGATTCACTTTCAGCCAACTCACTGACTGCAGTTAAAGCATCTGGCTGTTTTATAACAGCTTGTTCCAAGATGGTAACCGCTGATTCCGATACCTTCTCTGGGACATGTTGAGTAACTTCTTGAACAGTTATCTTGGTTTCAATGTCTGGAGTTGCAGAGAGATTTTCTACTGTTTTCATTGTTTCTTGACAATAATCTATGACTTCTTTCGTTTCTGTTACCCCTACCTCCAATAAATTGTCCACTATTGTCCCAGCTGATTTTAGATTGACATCGACCACCTGCACTTGAATTTTGTGGTTGCCTTCAAACTCTGTTGATGACACATGCATCCTCTGGATCACAGTGTATTGCTCTGCTGTCACAGAATCATCTTTTACTAAAGGCTTAGTAGTGTTGGCTTCCCCAGACACTTCCTGACTTGTCACTCTGTTGATCAGGGGTTCAGTAATGCCTAATGTTTTCTCAGGCAAAAGATCAAGTATTGTAGCTGAGACCTCTTCCAGATCACATGTGACTACTTGTGTCACTATGGCATGCCCAAGTGCAGCAGTATTTATCTCAGTGCTGGAAAGTTCACTTTCCTTTTCCCTTTCAACACTGACTTGAACTGCACTGAGGTGCACGTCATGTTTGAATTCATCTTTATTTGTAGCATTGTCTACAGCAGGAGCTTGGATTTCCTCAGGAAATAAAGGGTTTTCTAGGATCTGAACATATGTTGATTCTTCATTAACAGATGATACATGAACTTGAGATATTGCTAGTACCTCTACTGCAACCTCAGGAATGCTATCTTCCTGTTCCAAGACAGAAGCATTGTTTATAATATGCTCTGTTTTATGACCATCTGATTTCTCTGCAGCTTGATCAGATTGTGCCACAACTTCCCTCTCAATTGTATCTGTGATTGAGGCAATAGTATTGTCAGCATCTGGCTTTGGAACAGTAGTTTCAGTGACTGCATGTACATACATTGATGTGTGTTCCTCAGTTTTGGTCTCCTTTACATTATCTTTGGCATCAGATGGTAATACTTCCTGTTCCTGAACATATTCAGTTTTAGAAGCCTCAATTGGTTGTTCTTCTTCTAGCTCCACCCTCACTACAGCTTCCAGAGTGTGTTCATCTGTATATGTTGCCACTGCTGTGATATCTTCAGATAATATTTGTTCAATCAGTGGAATTCCTGCCTTTGAATCTAATCTTGATGGTTGTACTGTCTGTAATTGTTCTGGTTCTTGAACCCATTCAGTTTTAGAATGATGTACTGGCTCAAGAGCTCCTTCAATGATAAGTAAAGTTGCCTTACCCCCCTCAGTACTTTCTCTGATCACATGAAGATCAGTCAATGCGTCTTCCTTAGTTTGGGTTTCCTTCTCAGTCTCCTCTATGTCTGATGGTAACACTTCTGGTTCTTGTACATATTCAGTTGTTACAGCTTCAACTGGTACATTTTTTTCTGGCTCATCCCTCACTTCAGTTCTTGGTTGGGGTTCATTTGTAAGAGTTTCTTTTAGGGACAAATCATCTGACGATGCTTTTTTATGTGGTAGAAGGCTATGCATCAGACGACCTAAAAGTGATTCTTCTCGTTCTTCAACAAAATCAGTTTTTAAAGGATCCACAGGCTCAAGACTGCCCTCAGTATGAGGTATTGTTGCTGTACCTTCTTCAGTATTTCCTGTGACTACATTTGTGTCAATAAATGCAACTTTCACGGTATCTTCTACATCAGATGGTAATACTACTGGTTCCATAACACATTCAGTGTCTGTATCTTCAACAATTATTTCCCCATGTATTGCAACTCTTGCTTCTGTTTCCTGATCATTTGTATGAATATCTCCTGAAACAACTTTTTTAAGATGAAGAATATCAGCAACATTTGAGTCTATTGCTGGTCCTTGAGCTGTCTGTAATACTTGTGGTTCTTGAACACGTTCAGTTTCGTCGTTTTGAGGATCTTCTGTAACTATTTCTATTGCCAGAATGTCCTTGGTTGTTACTTTTTTAGGTGGAAACAGACTACCTGCCTTTGATTCAAATGGTGATTTTTGATCTGTCTGTAAAATTTCTGGTCCTTGAACATGCTCAGTACTTGAAGCATCCACTGACTCAAAACTGCCTTCAGAAAGAAGTACTGTTGCACTTTCTACTTCAGCACTTTCTGTGACTACAGGCATGGGGATTGAAGGTCCTTGCTCAGTTAAGGTTTCCATCACAGTATCTTCAACATCAGATGTCAATAGATCTGGTACTTGGACTGCTGGAATATCCTCTGATATAACTGTTTCAGATGGAAGAAGGCTACCCATATCTGAATCTAATGGTGATGCTTGCACTGTCTGGGATTCTTCTTGTGCTTTAACTTGTTCAGCTGTGGAAAGATCCATTGACTCAGGACTGCCTTCAGTGACAGATATTGCTGCATCACCTCCCTCAATGCTTTCTGTGGTCTCAGGTACATGGAGTGATGCGTTTTCCTCAATTTCGGTTTTCTTAACAGTATCTTCTACACTTGAGGGTAATACTTCTGATTCTTGAACATTTTCAGTTTTGGCATCTTTGACTTTAAGTTTTTCTTCTGGTTCAAACCTAAATCCAGTTTCCTTTTGTGGTTCGTCTCTAACTGTTTCCACTGCTGTGATATCCTTCAATATTACTTTTTCATGTGATTGGCTACTTGCCCTTGAGTCAAATTGAGCTTCTTGTACTGTAGTTATAACTTCAGGTTCCGGAATATGTTCAGCTTCAACTGGTACATTTTCCTCTGAGTCTGGTTGGGTTTCATCTGTAACTGTTTCTTTTTGTAATAAATCCTCTGAAAATACTTTTTTTTGTGGAAGAAAGATATGCATTAGCTGACCTAACAGTGATTCTTGTACTGTCTTTGATTCTTCTGGTTCTTTAAGATGATCAGTTTTTGGAGGATCCTCAGGCTCAAGACTTCCTTCTGTAAGAGGTATTGTTTCAGTACCTTCCTCAGTACATTCTGTGACCACCTGCATGCCAGTAGATGCACTTTCCTCAGTTTGGATGTCATCTACAGAATCTTCTACATCAGAAGGTAATACTTCTGGTTCTTGAACATCATCAGTGTTGGCAACTTTAACTTGTAGTTTTTCTTCTGGCTCAACCTTCAATTCAGTTTCAGTTTGTGGGTTGTCTCTGAGTGTTTTCACTGCTGTGATATCCTCAAATATTACTTTTTCATGTGATTGGCTACTTGCCCTTGAGTCAAACTGAGCTTCTTGTACTGTAGTTAAAACTTCAGGTACTGGAATATGTTCAGCGTCAACTGGTACGTTTTCCTCTGACTCATCCATCACTTCAGTTTCTGGTTGGGTTTCATCTGTAACTGTTTCTTTTTGTAATAAATCATCTGATAATTCTTTATTATCTGGTAAAAGACTACGCATCAGTTTACCTAACAGTGATTCTTGTACTGTCTGCGATTCTTCTAGTTCTTCAACATGATCAGTTTTTGGAGGCTCCTCAGGCTCAAGACTTCCTTCTGTATGAGGTATTGTTTCAGTACCTTCCTCAGTACATTCTGTGACTACCTGCATGCCAGTAGATGCATCTTCCTCAGTTTTGATGTCCTTTACACAATCTTCTACATCAGAGGGTAATACTTCTGGTTCTTGAATATCATTAGTTTTGGCACCTTTGACTTGTAGTTTTTCTTCTGGTTCAACCCTCAATTCAGTTTCATTTTGTGGTTCGTCTCTAACTGTTTCCACTGCTGTGATATCCTCCAATATTACTTTTTCATGTGATTGGCCCCTTGCCCTTGAGTCAAACTGAGCTTCTTGTACTGTAGTTATAACTTCAGGTTCTGGAATATGTTCAGCTTCAACTGGTACATTTTCTTCTGGCTCCTGCCTCACTTCAGTGGCTGGTTGGGGTTCATCTGTAACTGTTTCTTTTTGTAATAAATCATCTGATAATTCTTTATTATCTGGTAAAAGACTACGCATCAGTTTACCTAACAGTGATTCTTGTACTGTCTGCGATTCTTCTAGTTCTTCAACATGATCAGTTTTTGGAGGATCCTCAGGCTCAAGACTTCCTTCTGTATGAGGTATTGTTTCAGTACCTTCCTCAGTACATTCTGTGACTACCTGCATGCCAGTAGATGCATCTTCCTCAGTTTCGATGTCCTTTACACAATCTTCTACATCAGAAGGTAATACTTCTGGTTCTTGAATATCATTAGTTTTGGCATCTTTGACTTTAAGTTTTTCTTCTGGTTCAACCCTCAATTCAGTTTCATTTTGTGGTTCGTCTCTAACTGTTTCCACTGCTGTGATATCCTCCAATATTACTTTTTCATGTGATTGGCCACTTGCCCTTGAGTCAAACTGAGCTTCTTGTACTGTAGTTATAACTTCAGGTTCTGGAATATGTTCAGCTTCAACTGGTACATTTTCTTCTGGCTCCTGCCTCACTTCAGTGGCTGGTTGGGGTTCATCTGTAACTGTTTCTTTTTGTAATAAATCATCTGATAATTCTTTATTATCTGGTAAAAGACTACGCATCAGTTTACCTAACAGTGATTCTTGTACTGTCTGCGATTCTTCTAGTTCTTCAACATGATCAGTTTTTGGAGGATCCTTAGGCTCAAGACTTCCTTCTGTATGAGGTATTGTTTCAGTACCTTCCTCAGTACATTCTGTGACTACCTGCATGCCAGTAGATGCATCTTCCTCAGTTTTGATGTCCTTTACACAATCTTCTACATCAGAAGGTAATACTTCTGGTTCTTGAATATCATTAGTTTTGGCACCTTTGACTTGTAGTTTTTCTTCTGGTTCAACCCTCAATTCAGTTTCATTTTGTGGTTCGTCTCTGACTGTTTCCACTGCTGTGATATCATCCAATATTACTTTTTCATGTGATTGGCCACTTGCCCTTGAGTCAAACTGAGCTTCTTGTACTGTAGTTATAACTTCAGGTTCTGGAATATGTTCAGCTTCAACTGGTACATTTTCTTCTGGCTCCTGCCTCACTTCAGTGGCTGGTTGGGGTTCATCTGTAACTGTTTCTTTTTGTAATAAATCATCTGATAATTCTTTATTATCTGGTAAAAGACTACGCATCAGTTTACCTAACAGTGATTCTTGTACTGTCTGCGATTCTTCTAGTTCTTCAACATGATCAGTTTTTGGAGGCTCCTCAGGCTCAAGACTTCCTTCTGTATGAGGTATTGTTTCAGTACCTTCCTCAGTACATTCTGTGACTACCTGCATGCCAGTAGATGCATCTTCCTCAGTTTTGATGTCCTTTAGACAATCTTCTACATCAGAAGGTAATACTTCTGGTTCTTGAATATCATTAGTTTTGGCACCTTTGACTTGTAGTTTTTCTTCTGGCTCAACCCTCAATTCAGTTTCATTTTGTGGTTCGTCTCTAACTGTTTCCACTGCTGTGATATCCTCCAATACTACTTTTTCATGTGATTGGCCACTTGCCCTTGAGTCAAACTGAGCTTCTTGTACTGTAGTTATAACTTCAGGTTCTGGAATATGTTCAGCTTCAACTGGTACATTTTCCTCTGACTCATCCATCACTTCAGTTTCTGGTTGGGTTTCATCTGTAACTGTTTCTTTTTGTAATAAATCATCTGATAATTCTTTATTATCTGGTAAAAGACTACGCATCAGTTTACCTAACAGTGATTCTTGTACTGTCTGCGATTCTTCTAGTTCTTCAACATGATCAGTTTTTGGAGGCTCCTCAGGCTCAAGACTTCCTTCTGTATGAGGTATTGTTTCAGTACCTTCCTCAGTACATTCTGTGACTACCTGCATGCCAGTAGATGCATCTTCCTCAGTTTTGATGTCCTTTACAGAATCTTCTACATCAGAAGGTAATACTTCTAGTTCTTGAATATCATCAGTTTTGGCACCTTTGGCTTGTAGTTTTTCTTCTGGCTCAACCCTCAATTCAGCTTCATCTTGAGGTTTGTCTCTGACTGTTTCCACTGCTGTGATATCCTCCAATTTTATTTTTTCAAGAAATAGGCTACTTGCCCTCGAGTCAAACTGAGCTTCTTGTACTGTACTTAAATCTTCGAGTTCTGGAATATGTTCAGCTTCAACTGGTAAATTTTCTTCTGGCTGGTCTTTCACTTCAGTTTCTGGTTGGGTTTCATCTGTAACTGTTTCTATTTGTGATAAATCATCTGATAATAATTTTTTTTGTGGTAAAAGGCGATTCATCAGCTGACTTAACAGTGATTCTTGTACTGTCTGCGATTCTTCCGCTTCTTCAACATGATCCGTTTTTGAAGGATCCACATGCTCAAGACTGCCTTCTGTTTGAGTTGTTGTTGCACTACCTTCCTCAGTACTTTCAGTGACTACCTGCATGTTAGTAGATGCACCTTCTTCAGTTTTGGTGTCCTTCACAGAATCTTCAGCATTAGAAGATAACACTTCTATTTCTATCACAGGTTCAGTTTTTGTAATTCCAACTGTTTGTTTGTCTGCTGTTTCATCACTCACCTCAGCTGCTTCTTGAGGCTGTTCTGTTATTGTTTCTATTGCCGGAATAAGCTCAGATATTACTTTTTCAGGCAGTAGCAGGCTATCCACCTTTAAATGTAATGACAGATCTTCTGGTTCTTCAACATGTTCAGTTTTTGAAGCGTCCACCGACTCAGGACTGCCTTTAGTAAGAGTTACCGTTGTATGACCTACCTCAGTACGTTCTGTGACTACAGGCACGTGAATTGATGCACCTTCCTCAATTGAGGTTTCCGCTACAGGTTCTTTTACATCAGATATTAATGGTTCTGGTAATTGGACATATTCAGTTGTTACAGCTTCAACCCACATGCCAGTTTCCTTTTTGGGTTCCTCTGTAACTGTTTCTACTGCTGGGATATCCTCTGATATTACTTTTTCAAATGGAAGAAGGTTGCCCACCTCTGAATCTAATGGTGATGTCTGCGCTTCTACTTGTGCTTTAACCTGTTCAGTTGTGGAAAGATCCACTGGCTTATCACTTTTTTTAGTGAGAAGTATTTTTTCATCACCTCCCTCAGTACTTTCTGTTACTTCAGGCACATGGATTGATGTACCTCCCTCAATTGAGGTTTCCTTCACAGTATTTTCTCCATCAAAAGGTAATACAGTTGTGGAAGGATTCGCTGGTTCAATACTTTCTTCATTGAGTGGAATTGTTGCACATTCCTCAATAATTTCTGTGACTACAGAAACATCCATGGATTCACCTCCATCTGTTGATGTGTCCCTTATGGTATCTTCAACATCAGATGGGAGTACTTGTGATTCTTGAACATCATCAGTTTTAGCAGCTTTGACTAGTAGTTTTTCTTCAGAACCAACCCTGACTTCAGTTTCCTGTCTGGGTTTCTCTGTAACTGTTTCCACTGCTGAGAAATCCTCAGATATTTTTTGTTCAAGGGATAGAAGGCCACCAGTCTTTGGATCTAATATTGCTGGTTGTAACATTTGTAATTCTTGTGGTTCTTTCTGTGTTTCAGAAGCATCTACTGGCTCAATTTTGTCATCACGTATAGGTAATGTTGCACTGTCTTCAGCAATACTCTCAGTAACTTCATGCTTATCCATTAGTAAGCCTTCCTCAGTTTTGGTATCCTTTAAGCTATTTTCTTCTTCTGATGGTAATCCTTCTGGTTCTTGAACATGTTCTGCTGTTACAACTTCATCTGGTAATTTTTGTTCCGGCTCATCCCCCACTTCAGTTTTTGGTTGGGGTTCATCTGTAATTGTTAATTTTTGTGCTACATCATCTGATGATACTTTTTTATGTGGTAGAAGGCTACGCATCAGTAGACCAAACAGTGTTCCTTGTACTTCTGGTTCTTGAACATGTACAGTTTTTGAAGAATCCGCAGACTCAAGACTACCCTCTGTATGAGGTGTTGTTGTACTGCCTTCATCAGTGCTTTCTGTGACCACATGTGTGTCAATACATGCAACTTCAGGTTTGGTGTCCTTCACGGTATCTTCTACATCAGTTTCGGCAGCTTTGATTAGTAGTTTTCCTTCAGGCTCAGCCGTTACTTCAGTATCATGTTTTGGTTCAACTGTATCCATTTCCACGTCAGGCAATTTCTCAAGTGAAAGACCGTCATCTGCCATTGAATCTAAAGATGATGCTTGTAATGCATGTAATACATGTGGTTCTGAAACAAGGTCAGTTTTGGAAGTGTCCACTGTCTCGAGATTTACTGAAGTGAGAGGTAAAGTTTCCTCCTTAAGTTCTACTGTAACTTCACCTTTTATGGCATCTGGTAATTGGACATATTCAGTTTTGCAAGCATCTGTATAACTTTCATCTACTTTTTCTGGCTCAACTTTGACTTCCCTTGGAAGCTCTGTTTCCTCTTTGAATTCCTTTAAAGGTGGGTCCTCTGTTCCCATTTTTGGGGTCTCCATTTCAGCTTGAAGTGATTCAACTACAGAACCTGCTGCATTTGCGTCTAATTGAATTTCATCCTGATGATGGCTGTCATTTTCAATTTCATTAATCCTTTCAAGTTCTTTTAAGCTTTGTTCTGGATCTATTGGATGGTCCTCATGGACTTCATCTTTAGTAATTTCAGCAGTGTCAAGCTTCTCACGAATATCTGGTAAAAACTCTTTGGGATCAGAGTCATTGACCTCAGATATGCTCTCTGTTTGGGCTGTAGCTCTAACTTCATTTACTGCATCCAGTTCTTCAGCAGTTTGACCTGTATTAATTGCAGTTGCATCTGACTTTCTGTGTATTTCCAGAATTGTAGTCTCCTTGTCTTTTACAAATGTTCTGAATATATGATGCAAGACTGAACCAACAATACTTTCAGACTTTGGAGTGGTTGAGGAAATTGGGACCGCCATTGGACTTGTGGAGATGTTTTCAACAACTTGATGCAAGAGTTCTTCTGTTTCCTTGACCTCATACTCTGCTGGTACTGGCGTTGTGTTGCCTGATGTTTTTGATGATTCTGAAGATAACTGGGAGACTGCAGAGATCATCTCAGTTTCGTCTGCTAGTGTGGTAACTGAGGCAGGCTCTGGTGCAGTGATGGCCTCAGATGTGATCTCTAACAAGTCCTCAGCTAGAGTGTCATCTCTACCTACCTCCTCATTGATTGAAATTGGAGTGGCCATGGTCTCTGTAATCATGCCCTCCTCTGTAATGTCACTGAGCTGTTGATGTTTACTGATTATTTCTGAAACATTATCCAGTTGTTCAATTTTAGCAGGTATTGTAGATGTCCCATTATCTACAGCATCACCATTTTCTTTCAATTCCTTTGCTTCATTCTGCAGACTATCACAGGATAGGATTGGTTTAGGCATTTGTTGAACAAGGTCTTGTGGGACTTCCTTGGGGAAGTGACTTTCTATATCAACCTGAGTTTGTATTTGAATCACTGATTCTGGTGTGTCAAACTCAGACATTGGAACCACAGCCGGTGTCTCAGAGTCTTCATCATCTGAAGGTACATCCTTATCGGCCTCATCTGAAGATATGTGGTCTTGCTTTTCAGCAGACTTCCTCTTTTTCCGTCCAGGTAGGAGTTTCTTTATTGAAAAGGAAGACTCATCTTGAGAAACCTCACTATCAGATTGTATAATGTCTTTGCTTTCATCCTCATCCTTAGCCTTCCTTTTAGGAGTGACAAGTCTTTTAAATGATTTCCAGGTTGACCCTCCATCACCTATTAAAGGACTTTGTTTCGGGGAAGACACTGAAACATCATTCTTTTTCTCATTTGCACTTTCTTCAGGTAATTCTGCACCATTTTTAGAACCAATGTCTTGCTTGTTATCATCAATCTGAGGTGATTCGTCTTCAGAGTCTGACGTTTTTCGACTTCTCTTCTTTCCAGATCCGCACAAGACGGCTTCCCATGACACTGATGAGTCTTTTCTTTTTTTGCCCTCTTCTGTGCTGTGATCTGATATTTGCTCTCCGTCACTTGGTTTTGGTTCTTCGCCTGAATCTGGGATTTCTGTCTCTTTATTGCTCAAAGAAGGTGTCCTTGTGTGCTTTTTAGGAGTCAAAAGTTTTTTGAAGGACACCCATGCACCATCCTCCTGTACTGTTGCCTCTGGGGAGGGCTGCGTCGATTTCTCTTCTTTCTGATTCTCAGTTGACTCTGTCGAGGACAGGAGCTGATCTGCAGCATGTTCTCCAGAGTCAGACAGCTTGGCATCACTTGACCGCCTACTTCTTGGCTTTTTGGAGAGTTTCTTAAAGCTAGAACCTGACAGCAGCCTTTTTAGAGGGCTTGCTTGGACTTTGTCCTTCTCTTGAGAATTCTGAGTTTCAGATTCAGGGAAAATAGTAGTAGTATCAATAGCAGTTGAATGATCCGTGGTTGGTGATTTTTCTTCATCTGCCTTCTCAGCCGATATTACACTCAGGATTTCCTGCTTGAGTTCATTTTCTTTAACTTCTGTATCGGCTACAGCTGCCTCAACACCTGGATCAATTTGCTCTTTATCCTCTTGTTGGTCATATTCGGTTTCTTCCGCCAACTCTACAGCTTCCTTTTTTCCCATGTCAACCATTTCTTTCTCATTTACATCATCTTCTACAGCTTTCCTTTTTTTCCGTAGTCCAGAAAAGATTCCAGTTGTAAAAAATCTTTTAATTGGAGATACGACATCCGCTTGTTCAGGGGGAGACAGTGAATTTGGCTCTTCCTCAGGTGTGGTATCCTGCTGTGTGTCTTCTACTGCAGGCGAAGTTGTTGAATCAGCATTATCAGATTCAACATCCTCTTTGGCTTCTGTTGCTTTTTCCTCTGCATTTTCTAGAACATCCTCTGGTGTAACATCTGTCATGGTTGGACATGTCGTGGAATCATTATCAGTAGACACTTGTGCTATATTCACTTCGGTATTCTGTTCAGCATCTTCAATTTGGATTTCCTCTGCAGAATCTTCAAGGTTTTCTTGTCCGCTTGGTTCATCCTGGTTAGTCTCATCCGGCAAATCCCTTAACAAATCAGTTGAGCCCCTCTTTATCGACAATCTCAAACCAATGTTACTGAAAAACCTTCTAAAACCATCATTGATGTCATTTGTCTTTGCATCCATTTCTGTCATGTCTAGTGGTACATCTTCAGCAACATCAGCCTCATTGGAGGATTCAATTTCATTTTTTTCAATGTGTTTGGATGGTGTTTCTTCTTCAACTTCAAGTGGATTTTCTGTTTCTTCATCTGGTGTTAGGACAGCTAAACCAGGAAATCAATGAATTATTGGAACACCTTAAATGCAGGGATTGTAAAACAATGATAGAGAAGAGATTCTCTCAAACAATTTGTGCATCTACAGATTTGTTGCTGATTTTGTCTTTCAATAAGCATTACTACATACATTTTGAATACCCACCGTCTGTAGCGATCTCATCCTCACAGTGGTCATTAACCTTGGCTATTGAGCTGCCTGCTTTTTCATTGATCTCAGAGATCTGCCCATTGTTTTTGAAAGGCTGGAAAAAAGCACAAAAAAGAAGAATGATCCTTCACACTTGGCAAAGATTAGTCGGAAGCTCCAAAACGTAGACATCCACCCCAACTTTAAGCTGTCCATTTTTAAAGCATTTCCCCATTTACAATAGCGATTTCACAAGTACTTAAAAAGCACTGTTAAAATAATCTAAAACAATCATTTGCATACTGATGACTGGAGAATAATGTCAAATCCTTAAGAATGTGTTCGATGGAAGCAAACAAAGAATTAAAATCTTTCATTAATTGGGCTCCAAAGTCCTATTTTGTACAAACAACACAGTCTGAAACGTTTGGGTTGGTATGATGGTAATCTTACAGTTTACAATCCTAATTGTCCCAATTTCAAAACCATGAGCCAGATTTGTCAGAAAGGGCTGATGGGGTTCGTAATATCCAGCTGAAGTTTTTTTTTTGCCAATTTATGAAACGCAGATCAATGTTACACACTCTTAAAAGGTAGCCAATCATTTTTCATTGTACAACAATCCTCAGTAAGTTAATTCTGATCGAGTATTTTGTTGGACAAAGAGACACTCCATGAGTACTGATAGAGTACAATATCACTGGGACTTTTTATACTGTTTCACTCCACCTCAGACATGAATTCAATAAGTAAGTGTCACAGCAGACAGTTTGCCCCCTTTGTCAAAAACAGACTCATATTTAACTGGTTCCATGATCAATTATAAAGATAAATGTACATAAACTAAGTAGCTGGTCTGTGGTAGCCATGGTCACAAACAAAGTTGCAAAGTCCAGAGGAATGTTTTAGTTGATCTGCAGCAATCTTCAACACTGGCCTTTGAAGCTTTTTATTATGCATAACACCATAAGCTGATTTAATGAAAAATTCACTGATACTCATTATCTGAATGCCCCAAGAACCAGATTCCCCTCGCTTAAGTGTAGAGATAAAAACATACACTCTAGTTTGAATCATGACTGTATGCTTGAGGTAAAATAAATGAATTATGATTTGATTATAGATGTCTGTCGGCTGATTTTCCAATCCTCTGTGTGTAACATGCACACACATAACACATATGAGTGGCTGTAAACAGTCATGGCTTTGTTTTCACTCATCCTGAACCAAAATGGTTGAGTGCCCCTTAATGGATGATACCATGCACATTCAAACATACAACTTTTGGGGACTTTAGATTTAAAAAGATTTAAAAAGATTTAAAAACAAGAGAAGAACTGACTGAGGATCAATTATTTTGCAATTCAATTAAGATAAATGACTTTAGTTAAAGAAGGGTAACATCTCTAAGATTCAGAGTGGCTGTGGGAAAAATATTTTGGCTTTTCTCAATAACTCAACTTCCACAGCTGTACTTATTAAAAATGAAAGGTATATATATAAAGAGGCACACTTTCACCCTTTTTCCATCCACATACAAAAAAAAGCATTTTTATAAATCATTAGACATAAAATAGCATTTTGGATTGTCATAGTACAGTGCTGCCAAATTGACTTCCGCTTCAGTATGATACAGTGATGATCATCACACAAATAATCAATGTTGCCTTCTGCTGAGTGCAGCAGTGGGGGAAATTCCATCTCTCCCTTGGGCTTTATTTAGGTTCCTCTAAGAATGAAAGCTCATTATTCCTCCTGTTTTCGTTTTCACTTACTGTTAATGCAAACCATTGCAGTATCAATGAAACAGAGAAGGGTACAGCAGTTCCCATCAGACTAAGTAAAGTTGGTAACTAAGGTAGCTAACACATTATCTAACCTTATCCAAAACAGACAAGTGTTTTAGACACTGGGAGTGTTCAATGCAATTCCTAGGCTCTATATAATACAAGGACTTGAGTTTTTCTCTCGAGGTTAATGGGCGTCTTGGCAAGCAGCTCTTGCAATGCCATGACAAAAAAACTCCAGCCTCAGCACATCTTTAAATACACAACGACCGCTGCCTGGTTTTAAAATTGATGAAGTCTCGTCAGTACATCTTAATGCTTTTTCTGAAAGTCTGTATTGCACTAGATCAGCAGAAAAACAGTAAACGTGATAGGAGTTATTGCAGTATGTCAACAAACAAACATGATCTGAAGAAATAAGATGATACCTTGTCTTCAGGGCTCTGCTCTGCCTGAGCATCATCCACTTTTCCGCTCTCCTCCTCACCAGCTTCATCCTTTATGCCCTCCCGTTGCGCAGACTGAGCGTCTCCCATTCTCGCAGCTGCAGCGCGTCACTCTCCGGGAAGAGACCCAAAACTGATGCAAATATCCCAAACGTGAACGGAGGAAGGAGCACCGCGAGGGAGCCAGAGAGACGGTCAGCTTTCAAATACTGTAGGCTGGCTGTTGGAAAAAGTCTTTTTTAGACAAACACCTCCCTACAGGATCACATGTAGCCTATGAGCCGAGCATGGTCCGGCCCGGCCCGGTCCGCCCCCCCCCTCCCCTCGCTGCATCAAAAAAAAAACAAAAAAACTGCAGAGGATTCTCGGAGTGCTCTCAGGTGACTGAGGCGTTTCAAGCATGTATGTAGAATAAGTTACAGTACCGTGAAATACTCTTCCACCTTGACATAACAGTATGTTACGGTGTAAAATGGTATTTTCATGGGAAGCAGCTGCAGCAGACGAGTTTGCAGGTTGATGCAAACAGAATTAGAATAAGGCTAGAAACCAATATTGCAATGTGATTGTTTGAAAACTTGCCAGGTATTAATTGTTTAACTTTTATTTTTTAAACGACGAACATTTCCTGGAGAAAATAAATAAATAAAAGTTAAAGCTATATTGAAATGGGCTGCACATTTGGCTGACTGGGATTTACAAAATGTTACTTTTAATAAAGTGATAAAAAGCTCCAAAATGTGATGAATGATAAAGATCTAAATAAAACGTCTTCATAGCTAATAGTTGGATAAAGTTATTTGCACACATTTGTCACCCATCAGTACCTCTCTTCATCATACCTTAGCTTGAACTGGATCTTGTAAATATCAATGTTTTGTGGTACAGATGTCTGTAAAGGTTCTCAGTCATCCAGGTCAAGGTAAATAAAGATATACATTATTGGAGATAAAGAAAACAAGATCCTACAACACTGGACACAACGCTGGACAAATGTTCATTTACATTCATGAGATTAAGGAGAACTCTTTTCCCAGCTGCATTTTTATCCAAAGTGACCTTTTTGTATGAGACCTACAAGCCGAAATCCTGCACCATTAGCTTCCAGTTTTCACTGATACTGTGAAGCTAATGCAGTAATTTATCCATTATTGTTTTTTGTGGCATTACATGAGCAACTGGATGAGTGAAAGTAATGTAAAAGAGTGAATGAGGTTTAATTTAAAGACACTCGAACATGAATCACATGGTCTATACCTTTCAAATAAAGTAACTTTTCAGGGATAAAGCTAAAGAAAGTATGACATCATTCCTGTTTTTCCCTGCAAAACATTAGTGAATTATTTATTAACCACAAATAAAGCCATTAGTAACAATTTATGGCTTAATAAAAGGTACTATATCAACCAAGGGTTCTCCCTGTATGAAGTGCAGAAACTGTTCTAAAATGAGCATTTATTTTGCCTATTGAAAACATAAAGTGCAAAACTTAATCAAAGTATTATCATTGAATCTGTGGAGTCACTTATAATGGAAATGTCCGGGGACTTCTCTGTAATTTCTTCTATATCTCACCAAAGAAATCATTGGATATTGAATTTGAATATTGTGGGTTATTTAAGGATACACATTGTCATGTGGAAATTGAGTTGAGTTGATTTGATTTGACTAAGCACCAGAAAACAACTCTATGCACCAGGCGGTATCATGTTTCCAATGATCCTTCTGAAAGTTATACTGGAATGATTTATATTTCTGACTTCATCAGTAATCTCAATGGATTTACAGTTGTACCAGTGTAATTTTACTTAGGCTATTTGTTAACATTATGAAAAAAACAAAATGATCAAAGATTTGAACATCAAGAAGACTCCAAGGAAATAGAAATCAACTGACTGGTCGAATTTAACTGCAGGAAAACAGGCTTAATTCGCAGATTAAACTAAAACATGTGGGCAGAATATTTTGCACAGGGCAGGAGAACAGGCTAACAGGTTATTAAACTCCAAGAAATCCAACAGGGGGGTAGATAAAGTTTTTGGAAGAGTTTGACCTTTAAACAAAAGTGGGCTGACTTCAGGCTGTTCGAGGAATAAACCATATGGCTTAATGAATCTACCAATTATTTCCTTATCTGTGTTTGGAAAACATCTTTTGAGGAGCACACTGCAGTGGTTGTCGACCTGATGTTTGTTTCTGGAGTCACATGTGTTAGTTCAGTTCTTCAGATTCTACTAGTTCAAATGTTGAATAACTGAACTTGTGAATAATCTGAATTGCTAACTGAAAGAAAAAGAAAAATAAGGTTCATTGAATGTAACCCTTTGTTTATTGTCGTGTTTTAAATGGATCCAGTTCACGTATAGGCCTCTATAACATATTTAATATAAAACTTGTCAAAAATTGCATATGATGTGAAAGAAAGTGGTCATGTGAAATGTTTTTTTTGAGAGAGTTAAGAAAACTAATATCGCTTCACTATCTGAACAATAATTTTAAGGATACAGCCAGCCACCTATTAACTTATCTAGTACATCTAGTCTGGATCTGTCCAAAGGAAAACTAATAAACCCCTTTTAAAGCAAACCAATTAACTCATTGTATCTTGTCAGACAACAGGTAAGTCTCTGATCTTTTTTCAATCTCTTCTTTAAACATAGTTTCACTGACGAGCCTCTCCTGATTTTTCTTGAGTTTAACTTGAATTTTTTTTTTTTTTAAATAGTTTATTGTATAAAAACAATCCTTGAATTTCATGTCCTCTAATATATTTATTTCTCATTCCTTATTGTGCTTTGATTTTACAACATGTCTGTTTTATTTTGCTGTCTTTCTAAAGCACTTTGTTATTTGGATTTTGAAAAATGCTCTATAAGTAAAGTTATTATTCTTATTCTTATTATTGATATTATCATGGTGTTTGTTAGGGCTAACATGGTTTGCTGATGTCAGCAAAGCCGAGCCAGTGCACTTCTCAAGTAGCTTGATCCTTTTTTCCCCCCGCTTAGTCTGAATTAACTCAGTAGAGCTGAACCCCTAGCCCAAAGTTAAGAATGCTGTGGCCCACTTCGGGATCTAAAAATATTCTGAGGCCGTCCACATCCTTTAATAACACAACTTTGATCAACACTAAAAAGTAATCTGAAGTATTATTTCATTATTTCACAAACACAAAAACTCTGCGTGAAAGTGGGCCTACAGCGATGCAGCACAAATACATTTTCAGTTTTCACATGCAACAGTAACCTGAATAACAGGTACATTTAAACTGACTTCATTAACCATAGATGACCTCTGGCGGCCCATGTGCAGAACCCATTGGTTCTATAGAGGATTGTGTTTTCTATTTCTGTTTTCCAATTTGATTTAGATAGTCTTTTAGCAAAGATCTTGTCACACTAAGCTCTGATTCCCAACTAATCCTTTGTGGCATTGAAGGATCCTAACACACCACAGCAGTCTTCTGCTTAATGTCAACATTTTGTTAAAGATAAAGTTCACTGCTATCTCTTTTCTATTCAGTCAGTCATCCTTAAATCAAAACAGATTTTACTTTCAATGAACCATTCTTAAAGAAGAAACAGTTTAAAAATAAGTTTGAAGGGTATAGCAGCTCAAATGTACATCTTTTGAACCACAATACAATAAAATATCCTCTTCTTTTTTTTTAAAGCAATATTTGAATGACTAACGGTAGAATTAAATAAGCCATTGTACTGCAGGCTACATTGTGATCTGACCACAGGTTTACCTTAAACAAGAAGAGTAATGGTCACTTAAATTGAACGAATGTGAGACCTTGGGAAATCTTAGGACAGGGGAACATCTCCAAACTCATGACAGGCATTCATGTTAATTTGATCAGATGATCTGAGACACTGCTGCCGTTTTGTGAACCTAAGTCTGAAGCCAGGGAGTTAAAATAATTGGAGTCACAACTTTGAGTAACTGGAAACAGCTGATGTTTTCTCCACAGATCACAGGCACTGAACTCCTGAGGCCTTATGTAATACACTGCAATAACATGCCATGGTCTGCATTAGTATACATGACCTTTTTCTTGACCTTTTTTTGTACAAGGTCATTTTAGGGAATCGAGATTTAGGTATTTGTGGCTGAAATCTGCATTCTATAAGAGACTGCTTTTTAATTTACGGGGTGGAGGGGGGGTGCATGCTTTGTACTTACAGTAATATAGTCAAATCAAGGTTATTCATATAGCACATTTTGGCAACAAGGGAATTCAAAGTGCTTCAGACAAAGACCTCAAAAGCACTATGACAAAGGGAAAAAGAGACATTAAAAGAGAAAGTTTAAAAATCACTAAAAAGAACAATCACAGAGAAGATTCAACATCAAAATATGTTTTAAAATAACAATAAGATCCAGAGGAAATAAAGAAATATGACATGAAGCGAAAATAATAAATTCAAATACAAAATAAATATCCTCCGACTTTTTAATTTGCGCCTTTCAATGTTATATTGCTCTGAAGTCCCTCTCTGTGCCTCCCACTCTGATTACAGTCCTATCTTCCCCACAGACACAGAGTCACCCGCTTGCGTGAGATTGATTTAGGCTCACAGCTTGCGCCGCCTGTGTGAGGAGCAGCTCTATGGTGCCTTGGAAACCCCACCCAGGGGTGCTGGGATGGTGGTTGTAAAATCCAGCCACAGTCACTAGAGTTCAACACTTAACACTGAATTCTGTTGTTTCTGAACCATTACTATAAGTAATCAGCTCTGCGTGCACACAAGAATCCCATGCTCTGAAGTCGCTGATCACAGAGTCTTACTGTCCCACCAGACTCAGATTTACCTGCTGGTCTTGCCTAATCAAAATGGATTCTGTTTACAATCCACCCCTGATGGTCTTCCTGAGGATTCAGACTCACAAGCCGACTCCGACCACCAGTTGGCCCCCGCAGAGGCACCTTACAGCTCCCAATATAGAAAATATAAAGGTCAGTGGAGTTTTGATATTTAGTTACACAAAGTAGCCAAACAAATGAGATTAAACATGACATGTTACACAGATAATAACCTTAAAATCAGAGTTATCCAGAAACATTAAATTACTTTACTTTTCAAATTAACACCAGTTTCTCATATTTTTTATATTTAAGTCAACACAGTCATCTACAAATTATATATTTTGAGTTAAACACAGTCTGAAAGAGGGAAGCAGAGTCTTACATGGGTCATGTGGGAAAACACACAAAAAAGAGCTGCTCTTCTGACCCACTTCAGTGTAACAATCATGGAGGCCTATTAAGAACACAGGGTAAACCTTTTATTTTCAAAAAGACAAACGCTGACATGGTGGAGGGATTTCACGGGCAAACTAGGTTACCTTCAAGGTTTATAGCACAAAAAATACCTTTGTCCTCTGGGTTTTAACAGATTTCAAATCCATGATTAATAAACATTCTTGGCTCCTTCACAATAAACCGTTTCCAAGTGTTTCTGTGCCTCAGTCTGGAGGTTCTGACCCCATTTACACAGCCAAGTTAGATTTCACCTGATCACATGCTCAGTTCCTGTTGACGGAAAATCCAGTTTCTCAAACACTGACAACTCAGTTTATGATCATAAACTACTCATACTCAGCAGATTTAATGTATAAATAACTCAAGTTTAACTAAAATGTACGATTTGTTAGATTATTTGTTGCTCGATTATGGAAAAATGAATAAAGTGATTTTTGGGATAATGAGAAAAAGAAGGTGTCAAAAGGAATGAAACTTCTCGTAAAAAAAGGGATCTGGTCTTATGCTTTTTCCAAAAACATTTTATAACGAAGAATATATGAATACATCATAGTCTTTGTATTTCAAAAGGTTTTTGAAAATAAGAAAGGCAAAACAAAGTAGTAGTAATGAGTGTGTTTACCAATCACGGCCTCCTGTCGGCTGCTTACGTGTATAATTTCAATTGATTTGACATTTAATACATGCAAATGGCTTTTAAGTTTGAATTCTTTATTTTTCACATAAATCAGTGAATATCTCTTCACACACAACTAAAGAAGAGTTTTTAAATTACTCAATGATAAGACTTAACCTTTTGTTAGTCCCTGGTTTGGTTTGGTAAACGAATACATTAGTTTTATTCATAGAACATATGACAAAAAACACAAACAAATTTCACCGACATTCTTTCCAGTAAATTGAAATGGTAAAAGTATAAACACAAAAAAAATATAAGAACACTTGAAAACATAAAAAAAAATCAAGGGAACACAGTAATATGCATTTAACACAAAAAATATAAAAACAGCACATCAGAACACTGTAGAAAACATCAAAATACAAAAACACTGTAAAACACATAAAGTCTGTAAAAGGTGTAAAATACAACAGAAGCCAAAAGACAGAAAGACAGAAAAAAATAATATGCTATATGCAAAATATGCTGGGACGATGACCTGCCTTAATGTATTAAGTACAAAAAGTAGTGTTGTACCACTGACATCTGCTGGACAAAATGAAATTAACACTCATTCACATTTCAGATTATTGTCTCAAACAGAGGAAGTTTTGTGTCCTTTGACGTACAACTGAGGCTGAGTGTTCAGTCAGCATTTAAAGATCTTTTACAAACTGTTAAAGAAAATAATTATTCTATAGAACAAAAAACAAACGTCTGTATTTACTCACTGTTGAGAACAGGAGGCGTTGAATGATGGGGCACATGCAGCTCTTGTTGCCATCTGGTGGTAAAGCTTTAAATAGTTTCATAGAAAATTCTATGAAATTCAGGCTTTTTGGATTGAAATTATTTACAGTTGTTATAAATCAGATATTCTTCTTAGTTTAGTTTTATGGCTAAAGGAGTTCATAAAAAATATTTAGCTATTTAAAGTTTTTTTTCCCACTTTGAAAATATGTAACCAGGTAAACTGTATGGGCACGTCAGTTTATACCAGTATTTCTTTCTTTAGACATAAGGGGAAATAACCTGAACAGAACGACAACAAACTATAATTTCTGCTTGATGTTTTTGTGTGTGTCTGCCTGGCTGATCTCTCTATTCATCGTACTGCATGGAGCAGCAGTGTGCATGCCCAGCTTAGTGACACATCAACTTTGATTGAAACCCCCCCCACCCACACACCGAGAAACAAGCCAGTGTGACTCAAACACATGGAGGCTGTTGGAAATAACTTTTCACACTCAAACCACAGCTGGCAGAGGAAATGATTACTGTGAAACTTCCTACGCATCAACTCAACCATCCGTTTTCCTGCTTCAAACATACCTCTGACTCTTTTTCTGGCCTCATGACTGATAAGCACCTGACAGTTGGTGGTTTCATAGCATGCCAGGAGGAGAAGGAGTCTTTTGTTAGATTATACTTCATGAAAGTTGGATTAGAGTTCTGTCTGTAAGAGTGGCAGAGCAGACGAGACTCCTGCAAGATTTTTGTCATGATTTGTTATCATTTATGATGACCAGTCCCGCCTCCTTTTGGAAGATAACTTATCTGAAATACCTCCCCTTTTTTTCTACATACTTTCAGTGTCCCTGTCAGTGCCTGCTCACTTCTGTGATGCTATCTCTTACTTCTTTCCCCTCAAAAATCAGACAATAAATGAAAAATACTTAACCATTCGTTGCCTTAAGATATAGAAAAATGTAAACAAGAAAATGTTGTTTATTATATTTATAAAGAAACCTCCTGAGGCTTGTTTTCACTGTATGCACGTGCCTCCATGTGATGCAGCAGGAATGCAGAAAGTTGTGTTTCTGAAAACATTTCCTCTTAAACAGATGTGTAGAGAGATGATTTTTACAAACACCTTCTTTGTTCACAGTCGTCCTGCTTCCTGTCGGACTGATTCACTTTTATATGATCAACCTTTGCAACAGAAGAAGAAGAGCCTTGGAACCTCTGATAGAAAATCTTCTAACTTACAAGTAAGATATAACTACTGTTTTACAGCAGATGTGACTATATTCTACGTTATTCTTGCTGGCCTGAGATGGCATTTCTTTGGCATAAATGTGAGGAAATCAAGGCCTGTCCTAGTGTAACAAAAAATGAAACGAATACTTTTTGTCTGGATAATGATTCTGTTTTGCTACAATCTATCTTAAAACACCCAAATCAGTATCCTGCCTCACTTAAAAACACATACTATGCATCTAGAGATACTCATGTACTACGCTTTTCTGTTTGCAAACTTGTTTGGTAAGTCCTAAGTGGAGATTAAATGTCTGAGCAGGTTGGACACATTCATGTAAGATTACCTGACACCAGGTCGGAAAACGAGCATGGCTGATACACCTATCAAGGTTCTACATGTTCCTCCCTCCTTTACTGAGGCCTGTTTTAGAGGCATTAAACCCTACAACATGCTTCTTTACTTCACCAAATCAATCTTTGCCTCATACTTGTTTTTCAGTTTGTAAGTCTTTTAACATACAAGACTATGTCTGCCTTTATAATAAGACTTCTTGCTTTTGAGCGCGGATGTTCAGTATGATGTACAGATATTTCACAAATCACGGATCAATCTACTCGTCAGCCTGTAATTACATCTTTGTAAAGTATCCTGGAAACGACACAGTCAATGAACAAAGCACAAAATAAGACACTGTTTAAAATCAAAGAAAGCAGGTATGGACTAAGAGGAATGGGAATATATTTTTAAAAAATTACTATAGGTCAAATCTAGTGCAGAATTGTGCAGCTATAAAAGGGCTAAACTTGTGGAACAGCTTTGATTCACTGGCAAACAGCAATGGTTTTCAGTTCATCAGACAGAGGTGTGGAAAGTGACGACTTCTAGAAATCGTGTCTTTACTTAAAATGTCCTCAGGCCACATACTTTCTTCATTCTTTTATCTCAGCGTGCTTTGCCACTTTTTTTTTTCAACTGTTGGCACCTTAATATGAAGCTCTGGCCCTTTTATAGTTTCCATTAACATCCATCCTGGGTGATCGGATAACAAGTGGATGGCACTTAAGTATGAGCATTTTCACTTTCCGTTAACAATGTGTCTACTTTGAGCACTTGAATTCATACATCACTTACCTGCCTCACAGGCAAACAAGATTGGTAAATTGACATGAGCTTGTGTTCTAGTCTTCTACCTACTCAAAGCGCTAACCCGTTCACACACTGATGGCAGAGGCTGCATGGCTTCAATGCAAAGTGACCATCAGTATTAACTAATTCCATCCATACACAAATACACCCCGCTGACTCAGCAGCAGGAGTAATTTGTGGTTCAGTGTCTTGCCCAAGAACATTTCGAAATGTGGCTGCAGGAGCTGGAGATCGAACCCCAACTTTCCAGTTGAGAAACGACCGACTCAACCCCTGAGCCACAGCTCTCAAGCTTTAAATCAGTGCCTGCCTGTTTCAAAAGACTTGATGCATCATTGTTTACACTCAGCAGGGCAATGAGTCTGTACACTTCCAAACCAATGTGGATAAATGTATGCCAGACCGCCTCCATACGGTCTGAGCTGTCAGATCTCAAGCCATCCTCAAGGTGGCATAGGTAGGCATCCTAGCATTTAGGCTATCCACTTGTGGTCAGATCACCCAGGATGGATGTAAAAGTGAGGTGTAAACAGCCACAGCTGTATCTGACAGTCAGAAACCAGGAGAGAGAGTGTGGGGAATGACATGCGGGAGAGGACCAACAGGTTGGAGACAAACCTGAGCCGCCCGCTCTTGATGACTAAAGCCTCTGTACATTGGGCACCAATTGCTAGGCTACTGGCGCCCCAATTGTGGGTTATTTTAACAGAGGGAGTGTGAGCTCTTAACTCCTCAGATTCTTTCAGTTGAACAATTGTTACTATTATGATATTTAACCAGAAAAGAAGAAAAGCTTTGAGTAAAGCCGAAGATTACTAATTAGCTTTAAGTAGAAGGTGTAGTTCCTTTTGATTAATCCACTGAGAATTACAGCTAAGCCCTGCAGCTTCCCCTTTTTTTGCTGATTAGCTCATTGTTATGGCTTTACAACTATAAGCTATTCTGTTTTTGTTCACCCTCCCTGTTAACATCAGCGTTTTTTGTTTTTAATTGCACTGGAGAACATATATGAAAAGCTCAAAAACTCACAGTACGTTAGCTCAGTATCAAACATTATTATACAGACAAAGTTAGCGACACGCTAATGAGCATAGAGAAGCATGAAGAGGCTAAAAAAGTCACAGCTTTTCTTCAGAAATTGGTGGAGACCAGAAAGAGAGCAAAAAAGAATCTATATATTCAACTTCCATTCATTTGGACGGATGAACGATGAGCCTGCTCTGTATCTGCTGCATGTTTCCATATGAAACTGTTCTATAGCAGTGTTCAGGTTAAATGCATGACACACATGTTTTGAAAGGTGGGGAATGTAGGGTGCAGTGTATTAAGAGATTGTCTCACTCTTTCGTGTGTATCACAACAGGTGATACACTCAAGTGTCAGTGTTGTAAGTACATTTTTTACCTGCCCCCCTTGAGGGTCATAGAAACAAGTTCAATCATCCTGTTACTCATCAGAATAAACTTATAAAGAGACCTCACATCTAGACATGTTGGAAATATTCTCACAACCGGATGAATGAATTCAAATCTCTTCTCTTGTTGGCTTTTGTGTCGTTTGTGTTTCAGACATGAGAGACCGGCTGGGGCACCTCCATCAGGTGCAGATCGATGCTCTGGGTTTCAGTACAGTAGAATTGGACAATTTCTCAGAGCAAAACATTGATGCAGCAACAGCATCAACATCAAGGTCTTCATCACCTCCTGAACAGAACCTGGACTCTGTCCTGCAGATGGCCAATCAGATTGGTCTAGAAACCCAGCAGATCCAGAATGACATCAGTGAGCTGAGAGATGTGAACTACCAGACCTTAAATCAGACCTCATTCTCCAGTGCGACAAAGAGGGACCCAAATGCAATCGGGGCGGACATTAAACGCAGGGGTGAGGCTGTGCTGCAGATGCTGCACATGATGGGTGATCTAAGAGAGGAACTGGAGGAGCAGCGTGGCACCGCTGACCCCACGGTACGCATCGCTCGAACTCAGTACCAGTGTCTCAGCAACGCTCTGCGAGAAGTAATGTGTAACTATAACGACACAGAGATGAACCACAGGGAGGCCTGTAAACAGCAGATCCAGAGGCAGATGGAGGTGGTGGGCAGGGAGGTCAGCGAAAGGGAGCTGGATGAGATGATGGAGAGCGGGGAGTTGAATGTGTTCAGCGTCCAGGGGGAGGGAAAAACGGCTCGCTCAGCCCTCGTGCAGATTGAGAGCCGACACAAAGAGCTGCTGGAGCTGGAAAAGAGGATTGAGGCGACCAAGGAGCTTTTTCTGGATGTGGCTTTGTTGGTACAGGAGCAGGGGGCAGGCATCGAAAACATCCAGCAAAATGTTCAAAATACTGAAGTGCTGGTTCAGGAGGCGGCAGTTCGACTGGAGAGAGCAACTGAATGTGATAAAAACAACCCCTTCAAGAAGATGTTCTGTGGCTGCTGCCCATGTTATTTTAATTAGGACTGAAGAAGCCAACTCTGCTTGAGAGTATGCTTTTATTCTTTTTATCCCTTCCTACATGTCTTAACACTTTTTACTTTTCATGACCTGCTGCTTTTACATTGGTCTGTGTTTCATTGTGTTTTATTATGTTTGATTGTACAGCACTTTTGTTGTTTTTAAATGCTTTATAAACACATTCGGATTAGATTAGACCTTGTCCTGTATATGTAAATAGAATTCTCTTACAAAAACATCCTGCTGTCTTTAACTGACAAAAGTAAGGAAGCCCTAAGGGGACATTTCGCCATATATTTTATTCTACTCCGTTTTGCCGTGATAACAGGTACATTTTAGTAGTAGAAGGGGCCTTAAATATTACTATATAGAAAATTGGTTATCTTCTTGCTGATGGTCCTTTTTTCCTCATACAGGTAATTTAGAGAAATCAGTTTTAATTTGTTTTAGAACAAGCTAAAAAGCCCACAGTTGCTTTAATATGGCTCAAGTTATGAAGCTACATTAGAGTTCTTTACCAGCTTTAGAAAAATGCTGAATAAGTCTTTTCAATTGCATCTTAAATTTTGCTATTTAAGTCATGTTCATCTCGTGATTTTTGGGTTGTATCTACTTGTGGGTTGCACTGTAAGTTGTTTAGGATCTGGTGTGCTTAATAGATGTAATATAAGAACAAGAATGAACTATTTCAGACTGCGTCACATTCTAAAAGACCAATTTTGGGTTGTGTTTGTTAAATCTTAAACTGCCACAAAACTACTCCTTTGTTTTCTTAGAAAATGACTTGAGTAAAAAGTAAGACAGTTCATTTGGAATTGTCGAGGAATATACATTTAAAGCAGCAGCAAGGGAAAATTCAAGTTCTGTACAGCAAATGTGTACATGAGCTCAGTATTTAAAAGAAGGTTTTGGCTCTGAATCATATTAGAGTCTACTTTTAGGACCTCTTGTCCACATATAAATATTCATTCTTGTTCTTGTAAGCAGCAGCTTTGATGTTGGCTCTTAGAGGTGACATCCTCAAAAATTCAAAGACAAAGTTTTGGTCGTTTAAACTGAATACACAATGGGCCTTCTGTGTGATGACACTGTTTTATCAAAGATAAAGGTCAATATTGAACTTGGAAATGTTTTCTTTTTCAAGCTGGGAAAAAAAAAGGTTTGTGTGTCTGTTCTGTTAAATAAGTGGAACACCTGAAAAGATTTCTTATTAGATGAAGAAATGGCTAGAACTGTCATTTTTTAAATTCTGATAATAAACTGGATCTCACCTGTGCGCTTTGATATTCAATAAACGACGATAGGTGAGCGGGACTGAGTCCAGAGAACAGCTGAAGTGTGAGTAATGTCAGGGGGGAGAGAAGGCGTGATCTTCCGCATTAGTACCTGCTGCTGCTGCTGCATCACTGTGAGTGTTATGAAGTGAGCAAATGCGAGATATCCTGCGAGATGCATGACTCCTGTGCGTGTTGAAATTTATAACGGAGACAAAAAGAGGAAATGAGTCTTTCCGTGGTCGCTTCTTCTTTTGTGAGTTTCAAAGAGTAAGACACCGGAGGATCACTCGATAAGGTATGTAGACTCTATTTTATTATACAGTTTAAACCGATTGAACCACAGTTATCGATCAAGTGATTCATAGAGTCACAACTTCAGGACCAAACTAAAGGCTAGAGGCCTGCTTATTGCTGTCAAGACTTCCCCTTTCTTCATTTGTTTTTTTTACCTGTCTTGGGAAATGATGATTGACAGTAAGGCTAGTTCTTTTAACTGTGAAAACAAAAAAAAAGAAAAAAGTGTATTACGCACGTCACATTTAAGGGTTTAAACAGTTTCTCTCGAGTTGAAAGAGTCTCCGAAATCTTGAGTCGACGCCCCGTAGACCTAAGAAAACGATTGAAGGGTCAAATCTAAGGAAGTGACCATCAGTTCCCCCGTGATGACTTATAATAAATTCGGTTCTGATGTAGGCTACATTTAAAATACTGCATCAATATTCTTTAAAGTGGGGACAGGTAATGACTAACGTTTAGGTAGGCTTTTTTTCTTTTTTATTATTTAAAGTAGGCCTACGTAGGCTGCAAAAAAAAAATCCCCCATCATAAGAAAGAATATTTTGGTCCTGTTCAAATCCACTTCCGCCCTCCCCATTCAGCCAACACTACATTTCAAATATATGATTATAATATATAGGGCAGGGTTGTGTCCAGACTTGTTTTGACTATGTTGACCCACGTTGGACAATAATGTATGCCGGACTGGCATGAATGTTGTGCGCACATGTGAATTAATGTAATGTATTTACCCCCCAATATAATGATCTGTACTGATCTGTGTGTTAGTAACACAATTTTGCAACATATAGGACTTGGGGGACTCAAAAAGATGCACAAAGTCACAATTTAAAGTACTTTCACACATTGTCTGATTTGTTTATTGGTAATGTTTCAGTACCCAAACATTGCTAGTTAGAGAGTGTTGCTTCCAAATGTTTATGGAATCATTCCTGTCCTAAGAACCTGTCTTGTGAAATAGATGTGCACAGTATTTATTCACAACTGAGAGTACTAGCAAGATAAATATACTACAATGACACGTAAAGAAAACTACCTGCAGCTTGTTGCAACACAGCCAGAATAGTTAATTTTACTTAAGTTCTGCATCTGATAGGGATGATAGCTAATCATACTTTGGGATTTCACCCATACTACACCTCTGGACACACCCCTGATATAGGCCTAAGTACAACCCCCTAAAAAGACTACTCATACTTAAAGAAACACAATTTGATAGTGCCCTGTCAGCAGTATTCTGTCAAATTTTGACATAAAAGTAGTAAAAATTGACCTAATATAACATTTTCTCTAGAGTTGGCTTGTTTTCCTCTAAATGACTTGAAACATATTTTAACCATTGAGTATAATAAGGAAGTGGCGGATGTTTCCAGTTGAAAAAAAAATATTTGAGAGAGAAGTATTCAAATTTGTTTCTATGAATAAAAGTCAGAGTACAACACTGAAAACTGTCCTGCATTTGAAGTGTAAGTAGAAATTCAGGCGGTATCATCAGCAAAACGTTCTTAGTATAAAGGACAGGTTTTGATCTGCGCACAAATGGAGCCTTTTGCTGATTACTTTGTAATTTAGCATTTCGTAAAATATTGATACTGAATCGTGTAAGCAGCATTCAACTAGTACAGCTGACTGTGGTCAAGCTTTTTTTCACGTCTTTACAGTAAGGTAATGTATTCTGCGGTTTCCAACCCGTCGCAGAGGCCCCTTCACAAGGTCACAGAAGACTCTTGAGAAAAAGAAAACATTAGAAAACGAAGTTCTGCAATACAAATTTGTGGTAATGTGCTGGACTATTTCTTCATGACTTCCTGGAGCATGAATAGTCCTGCACATAACCATCCATTACATGATGACTTGTTGTTCTTCCACTTTGTTATACTTTAATATAAAATGATATAAAGCCAGCTATAATGATGCTAAAAAATTAAGTAAGAATTTTGTTACCTTTCGATGGAGCCAGGCTAGTTGTTTCCCCCTGTTGTCAGTCATTGTGCTAAGCGAAGCTAACATAAGATAATCATATTCTTATATTTAAGAGAGCGGTATCGTTCGTCTTATCTAAATCTCCATCAGAAAGCCAAAGCATTTTTCCCAAAACATTCTTTAAAGAGATCCCTGCCCTGCCCCTCCTTCCAGGTGAGATGAGGGACCGACTGGGAGAGCTGTCCTCAAAGGCTGCAGAGGAGGAGTGCAGGCCTCAGGAGAGCCAGAGCCCCACACAATATAACGATGAGGAGCTTCTGGAGCATCAAGCCATTGTGTTTGAGGGCGAGGACGAGATGGATAGCACATTCAAAGAGGCCCAGGCACTCAGGAAGGAGATGCTGCTGCTCAGAATGGACGTGAAGCGGCTTGGGAAGCAGAACACAAGGTTCCTCACATCCGTCAGGAGGTTCAGCAGCATCAAGCGAGACTCCAACGCACTCGGAAGGGACATCAAGGCCAGGGGGGAAGCCATTTACAATCGACTTCAGAAGCTGGGAAAGCTAAGCAAAGAGCTTGAGGAGGAGCATGGGCCTACATCTGCTATTGCTCGCATGGTGCGTTCACAGTACATCTCTCTAACTACAGCCTTTCACAATGCCATGTCTGAGTACAACGAGGCCGAGATGGTCCAGAGGGAGAACTGCAAGACCCGCATCCAGAGGCAGGCGGAGATCATGGGCAAAGAGGTGAGCAGGGACCAAATTGATGAGATGATCGAGACAGGCAAGTGGAACGTCTTCTCGGATAATCTGCTCCTGGAGGGGAGGACCGCAAGATCCGCTCTGAACGAGATCGAGAACCGACACAAGGAGCTGCTGGAGCTGGAGGGCCGCATCAGGGACATTCATGACCTCTTCTCCCAAATGGCCCTGCTTGTGGAAGAGCAGGGCTGCATGCTGGATAACATAGAGGCAAATGTTGGGACAACTCAGGACTATGTTGCCAAAGCAACGGTTCAGATCAAGAAAGCTGTGAAATACAAGAAAAGCAATCCATGCAAGAAGCTGTTTTGTTGTTGCTTCCCGTGCTGCAGATGAGACAGCATCAGTGTTATTTTTTCAATGTCGTCAGAACATCTAGATTAGATTCACATCTGTTTACATTGCAAATATGCCTGTAGTTCTTGCGTTCATTTTGGTTGGAGCTAGATATATGTTGGATTTTGAGACTGACGCCAGTACCAGTTATGAAGGTGAAAAGTCAGACGGTTGTGGCAGACAAAGTTTTACACTTGGTGAATATGCACATGAACTAAACACAATGTATTGTAAATAATGGTCCGCTTGGCTGAACGTCTCTGTTACATGAGATGCAAGCAGTGCTGAGTACACTTTAGAGTCAGAGAGGGAAATGCTTTATGAACCTCATAATCATACCATGTCTATATCAACCCATGCATTGTTCTTTACATAACATGATCTGTAAAAAAAAAAAAAAAAAAAATTATATGGATCAGTTATAGTTTGAAATCAACCGGTATCAGAAACTATTGGCCACATGATGCATCAGTCAGGCCTTAATGTTTCAGTGTATTTCGATCAAATGTATTAATGTTGTAAGCAGAAGTTCTATCAAATGTCACACTCTAGTTTAAATCTCTTCTCTGAGCTGGTCTTCATTTCAAACTACACTTTCATATGCAAATTAGGTAAGTGAGATATGGGTGTTGCATTTCCGGATTTTGCATGATAACTGCAAACACATCTAAGTTGTAAGTCAGTACAGCTGTAAGCTTTACCCTTCAACTTTCAGCTTTAAACTTTGTAGTGATATTCAAAACATGTAAGTAGTGTGAATACGTGCTTTAGAGTAGCTTTAATACATATATATATAGACCACTTTTCACACTCTGAATACAGCTTCATGGAAACTGGCACTTACGGAAGGTGTACTTCTTATTTCAGCTGTTGCTTAACAAGTCTTTAGAAAGAACATATCCTCTGATTGTGGTTAACTGGGGAGGTGAGATAGATTTGAGTGGATTGTGTAACTTAAAGTCTGCTACCCTGGTTTAAAGCGATCACCAGCCAAAGATCAGTGCCTCATGTTTATCGAGACTTGTTGCTTCATGTACAAGGTGACTCTCTTGTATTGTCTCAACTCTAAAAAGAATAAACAGTGTCATCCTTCATGCTTTTTTCCCTGCAGCTTTACTTATGATATTTATTGCTTGCACACAACCAAAGTCAAGTAAATGAGTGTTCAGAGCAGGCTTTCTCTATACAAACAGAACAGACATAAATACTACATGGATGTTTGCTGGGGACAGTGAGACAACAACAGAGAATAATTAACTATTCATGTCAGAGGACTTTCTGTTTGCACAGCGGGCCGATCTCTTTGTCCTCTCAGAGTAAATGAAAGTAAAAATCAAAAGATATTTCCTTTTCCTGTGTGTGGCAGTCCATCACCCACTGGGGGACTCCCAGTTACCTCCTGTGAAAACTGCAAGTCTATAAGAGGCTGTGACTGAGATGATCATCATCAGTGGGTGTTTGCTGAATTACAGCCTCGGCTCTGTGTTGAAATTAGTTTCAGGGCTGTAACAACGGCGCTTCCTCCTTAGTGTGGTGTGGTTTATGGTCTGCATTTTACTGGCACAATGAGTCTGCACTGTGGAGTCATAGGTTTGTTAAGGTATACGCTCATTTTTGTAGTTCTCATGGGCTATTAGCCTTCAGTCTGATATGCACAGATATGAAAAAGCCCCCCCAGCCCCCCTTTGTAGCAACAGGACACGTTTAAAAAAACCTGGGGGTCTTCTTGAGGGAAATTTTGTGTCTGTGTTGTCACTGAAAGTTATTGATTCCTCCCGCCAAAAGAAGTGTTAACATTTCAGTGACCTTTGGCCCTGGGGCTTAGTGCTAGACTTGAGTTTGTATGGTCAAAGCGTTTCTGTGTATTCACCAGGATGGCCGAGTGGTTAAGGCGTTGGACTTAAGATCCAATGGACGCATGTCCTCGTGGGTTCGAACCCCACTCCTGGTAGATAATGGAAGTTTTAAACTGAACACAAAAGTAGATTTCATTTGGGCTGTGATGATTTTCTGGAAGCCTGAATTCCAGGTTTCATCGTGACTTCTGCCGGCTTTGTCTTAGCAGGTGAATATTTGCAACTATAGTGTAGTCATACAAACCCCCTGATTGTAAATGAAAGCACACAATGTTCAGGCTTGTTTATGTCTCTAAAAGAGTTTACAGTCATTTCCGACTACAACAGGATGGTCGTCTTTCTTCTTGGCCTACTTAAAAAAAGCATTTGATGAAATCTAAAGAAGTATAGTTTTTTTTCGTTAACTAAAAACATAATCTGTCCTGTGAAAAAAAAGCTGAAATCCAATGGAAAATACTCAAAAGGCCTGTTGGCAAAAAGGCCATCCCTCCTGTTCGTCCTGTGCCAAACAAAGACAAATATTTCTTCTGTCACAATAGAATGTTAAAATCAGCTGTCAGGGTCAAATTGTGAGGCTTTTAATTTCAATGACATAACTAAGATCCAACTTTTTATTGTAACGAATGTACTCGGAAGTACTCTGTACTATATTCACACATTAGAATGAGTCACATGCTGATTCATCTCATAGGAGGGATTGCAGAGATATTTCACTCCTTTTCATGTGATATGGTGAAACTGCAAGAATGTGGTGCCATCTAGTGGTGTAAAGGAAAGCTGGAGATGTAAATTTACCATGATATGAAATGAAAAAGAGTCATCACTCCTGCCTTATATACAGGAAGAATCTATTCAGAAAACTGTATTATTTGTATTTATTTACTCTGAGGAAATCTGAGATAATTGAAGCTGGTGGTGCTGGTTTAGCTCAGTGGTTAAATCACGTGACCCATGAACAGACGACAGACCCCAAAGCTGGGGCCACTTTCCCACCATCCACTATTTACCAAGTCATCCCCCACTCTCTCATCCCAGTGTCCAACTAGCTCACTGTCCTGCCCTCTCAATAAGGTCAAACAGCCCAAATAAGTTATTGTCAAATTATTAGATCTAATTGATTGTTTTGCTTTGATAACTTGAAATTCAACATGAACTGTAAGTTTATTCACCTAATTCATGTTTCCCTTGACGACCGTCGGCCTGTCAAAAAGAAATGACTTTATGCTTGTTGCATTGGAGTCAGGAATTTGGAAAGCTGTGATCAGTTTCCACTTCCTTCTTTAAATCTTATCCTGCAACTGTTCATCATTGAAGAAACATGATTCACCAAAAAAGTATCAGGTGTCAAAACAAAACAAAAGCATTTACAAACAGAGCCTCTTTATTAAAATGCTTCAAAAGTCAAACAAATGAAGCGGGGCATATAGTGGTGAAATACATTATAGCAGGAGTGAAAACAAAACTTAAAATGCTAATGAAAGTCGATTCAATCCAAGGGCTTGTAAAAATGACATGATTTAAAACCCACAAGATTTGTCTTAATGTAGAATGACCCTCAAAAGAGAGAATATCTGCATGTCATTCTCTCAAATCTACATTAGACCCAGCAATAAGAGCGTGTGATCAGATCTGGCTGAATATCAATACTTTTTTTTTATTGTAACAGTAAACTGATGATGAAACTACACTGATGCACTGTGCCTGAGGAATAAACTGCATGAACCTGCATCTGATAGTTGTTTTTCTTTTTTTTCAAAGATATTAAACTCACATGCAAAACAATGGGGGTGGGGGGGCAAATTCCCGCTACTTGAGCAAACAAAAGCCCTCAGTGTTATGATTTCAACTTTTACAGTACATGCCTTCATGTGCAAATCAATAATTCAAACACAAATCCTGACAATACAGAGGCCGATTCTTTAGCTTTAAAAATCAAAGTACAAAAAAAACAAAAACACATATCAACCAAACATGGATTGGAGACTTCAGTAAAGACAGCTTAGTTCCAACATCACTTGTACTTCAAAAATATAAAAACAACAAAAAACACACAGTTTACTTGGAGGGATGTCCCCTTTTTTTCTTACAAGTTATCAGTTACTTTTCTGTAACCTTTTAAAAAAAACCCATTTCATTAAAACATTGCAAAACATTTGAAGCTATTGTCACATCCAAATGGACTAAAAAGTGTTGTGTTTTTATTTCTTCACCCAAATTGAATGTTTGATTGGAAAAACATCGGATCACTCAAGAGCAATAATCAAACAGCTTTTCTCCTGACTGCCTGAGGGATCATCACTGATGGAAAACAAACATGAAACATGTTATTTGTAAGTCCAGCACTGCAACACACACTGTTACATAATTATAATACTGAGTGGTACACCGGTCAGTTCTAAGACCCCGTAATTATCAAGACGCTGACAAGTTCTTGCGTCAACAACACACAATCTCCTGCCAGACAAAGCTTCATGCTACAACCCTGAGACTCCAAAAATTGGAACGCAGTGGGCATGTAGTGCCAAAAAACACACAACACTGATAATGAATTTGAACATATGTAATGCTCAGTTTTTTGGAAAGAAAGGGATATCCAGTCTTATTTTCTTTACACCTGGCCTGCAGGTTTTTATGAAATCTTAGACTGGAGGGTAACTAGAAATGTCCTGATATCATATTGTCCTCCTCGATGAGGATTCGCAGAGACGATGTACCCGTCCAGTAGCTGTGCTTGGAAAATAATATTTTAATTTTATATTTAATAGTAATTTTCTACTAGCCCATTAGGGAAATGATACAATTTTCTTTTATTGTTATATGGTCTCAGTACACTGGAGGAATCTTTACCTCTAAGCCAACGTTAGCAGCAGCTCGGTCATAGCTCAACCTGACTGAATCGTGTGTTTGAGAAACCCTCCTTTCGAATATGAAACCGTTTGATTTCAGTTTTTGCCCATTTTAAATATCTTAACTGAGTTTATTTTCATTGTTGAGGAATATTAAAATGTTTTACAATAAAAACACTGAATCCTGATATTTTTCTCTCTGTACTTCTGCTCTTTGCCATCATCACATGATAAATTGAAGGAAACCACTTCTATGTTGCCACTCTGAAACAGTGGTTACTAGTAGCAGCCGTGATAAGTATTATTGCTGTCGTTTTGGACAACCTTTAGAGTGGTTCACTGACTGATATCTTACGATGCCAGTTACCTAATCTTAATCAGGATACGAGGTGTTTCCAATACTAGTAATTGGAACGACTCTTAAGCAAATCAAGCTTTCACTGTTTCCTTGCCAACCACAATCACTGATGGATTCTTATTAACTGATTACATTCATCATTTTACTTGCTACATTTTTACTAGAAAACAACCTACAAACTGCTGGTTACTTGTAACAATAGCTGGTAGATCAGACAAACCACAGCTTAAAATGTTTTGCCTTTTGGCTGGTGAATAGTGTTATTTGTCATTTGACTAACATGCCTGCCCATTAGTCATGAAGATGGACCACCTTAGATAATACTGTGATTTTGCCAAACCACTAACACAATACAACAGGACACCAAACATGATGATGGTCATATGCTTACGCTGGTGTACACAACTCAACACCCACAGTGAATACAGTATGATCATCTTGATAATTGGCATTCATTGTGCGGGGCTACCACAGGTGTTTGGTCAGTCTCAAAATGTAGCAACAAAGCCATAAAGTCTAGGAGCTCTAAGCAGAGCACACATGGTCATTCTTGGTATCAGGATAAGATATAAAACAAGATACCAGTAAACCGTTCCAGCTGGAGGCTTTACACTAAATCTCAGTGAGATCTTCTGGACAACCTCGTGACTAGAAAATCAAGTTTTTCATAAGTTAAGGCTCTACTCTTACCTCCATCGTAGCACAGTACTGTCATTTTGATATAAAAATATAAAATTCTACATCAAAACATCTGATTATTTACATAAAGTCAGAGTAGAATAGTACAACTTCAGTACACTGGTATTATGAGTCCATCAGAGTGGAAGATACAAGGCTAACGATTTGATTTGCTAGTTTTCAGCCCCGATGTGCGATCGCAGCACATCCACGTCCACTGAAAAAGACATGTCCGACTACTGGCTGTTCTTGTTATAGGTGTGCGGCGTATTTAAAGGTGAGACAAAGATTAACCAACAGTTTAAAGTTTGTGATCCGGGTTTTTTTTTCTCTTATGTGATGGAAGAGACTAAAGTCTGTAAACACTGGAGAGGAAAATACTCGGTTTTTGAGTTCTAGTGGTCTCAAAAATATCCACAAGATGACTTCATCTTTAAATGTCACTTATGCTACTGGTTTGAGGACTGAGCGTAAACACCTTCCCTCTTTTGTGAGCTCTCTGGTGAAGCACATGCATGGCAGGGGGATCGCCTCTTCACGGCGAGAGATTGTGTTGAACTTGCACTTCTTGAGATGGTCCGCCATGCTGGCTATGTTGGCAAACTTCCACTCATTCACTGTACCGAACGCTGTGCTGAATCGCCAAACCTGAACAGAAAATAAATGAAGATCAGCCAACTGTATTGAAACAGTGTACTGCAGTAATATGGTTGCACCAGGTAAATATGTTTTACTGGGTTTTGAAATAAAATTTAAAGCAAAAAAACGACTAACCTTGTCAGTGATCTGCCATGATGTAGAGCCATCCGCTCGTCTTTTCTTATCCCACAGCAGGACAACCATGCCCCGCATCTGGAGGAGACTAGCACACACATCCCTCATGGTACGTGACACTCTGGACAGTTGGCACAAGCTAAAGCTGTCCAGGAAGCTTGCTACATGTTGTAACACCTCGAATGGAAGACTGCTGAATTGGTCGCACTGAGACCGGAAGTGGCTGGCGTTTCTTTGGCGTCCGTCCCCGGTATTTAAGGGCAAACCAGGCTGAACCCCAAACGAGCCGAGGTGCCTGTCATGGATGATTCTGAAACCCTGAACAGATGGGCAGAACCGTCTTTGGGAGTAGGTGCAGCCGTAGTAGGCCAAGGGGCAGCGTTGCTCCATCCAGCCATTGAGTCCAGCGTGAATATCCCCGTGAACATTTTTGAAATGTGACGAAAACTCGTCACGCCGGAACAGCTGCCCGCACACAAATGTGAACATGGAGCGCTGCTTTGTTTGGTATCGTGCCACACATTCGAGCACCAGATCGAGCCTGAGAGTGTGGAAGGGGCTTGGGTTAGAGAGCTGTGGACTGGCGTGATCACAGGCCGAAGCTGAGGCGATATCTCCCACCATGGTGTTTGTTGCGAGAATGGCTGAAGGGAAGGAGAATGTCTGAGTACCAAAATCAATGTGGTAGCCGTCAACAAACCTGCTGTCTGAGATTCCCCTGCCTCCTGGAGAGTCCCCGAGGCAAAAGAGCAAAGCTGCAGTGATGAGATCAATGCCATGAAGGCCCATCGGGTCATCTGCTACTTCCAGGTCAGATGTGTCAACTGCCTTGTCCTCCATCTTTGCTCGAAATAGGTAAGGGTCTGACAGCAGAGCTCGGCGTCCGTTAAATGTAAACATACTTATTCCTCTGAGCACTTCTACATTCTGTAGTTTACGCTCCAAACACCTGTACCTGAGTTCAGAAGGTAAGTGTTGCAAGAAGTTGTTTCTCACATGTTCAGACAGCAGGAATGGCATCGGAGGTGAAAGTGGTGCTTGCTGAGGCACAGGAGGTTCCAGTGCTATCACAGGCATGTAATCCTGAGGCATCTCTGGCCAGACACGGTTAGAGTCATTTATTGGCTCTTTGATACTTTCTTCCTTCTCTTCAAAAAACAACTCCACAAAATCATTTTCTTCGACCCATCCAATTCCGTCTTCTCCTCCATCTGTTCCCACAGCGCAGTCCACTCCACCTACTGCTCCAAGCTCACACTCTGAATCAGAGTCGCTCTCCTGCATATCTACATTTTTCACACCTTCAGCGACATAAACATTATGACTAGCACCGTTTTCCCCATTATGGAGTGCTCCATTCTTTTCCCCATTTAGATTTCCAACTATAACACCAATATCTTTGGAACTAGTGAGAATATCCAAGGCCACTGCTAAACTTCTGCTCGTCTCCACTGAGGCCCTATACAACTCGTTATAGGGCTCGTCTTCCATTTCCACAGTTCCATTACCTAATATTGTCTCTGGTAGACTTGATGCCGTGGCCATCTTGTCACTTTCATCTGCTTCCTTGTCTCCATTCTTTGACACAGTGGTTGTAACCTTCAGGGACTCTAATAACATCCTCTGATCCTGCAGGGCCAAAGCCATGTCTAGCTGCTCCACCTCATCAAAGTCTTTACTCAAGTTTTCATAGGACTTGCGGTCAGAGTAGCTCACAGGCCAACGATTCCACTCCATGGTACAACATACTATACTTGCTGGGCACGTCTCAAGATGCTGTGCCATCTTGATCCTTGTGATAGTGAACGGGCAGCCGAACCCGCTGTTGAGGCATGGCAGCCTTTCATACGGACAGAGCAGACGATGTTCCTCCAGTTTGCATGAGTGAAAAACTGCCCCGCAGACAAGAGGGCAGCCGATGAGGTCGCAGCAAATACCGGCCTCTGTTCTTACCATGCATCTTCTGTTAATGCATTTAAGGCAGTGGGAGTGCAGATTCTCCATTTTTTCTTTTTTTCTTTACAGTTTTCCTTTTTCCAACCGGTTCTGACAGAGAAGAGGACGAAGAGATAATCCCTGAAACAAAAACAGCAGAAAATAAACTTATTTCAAAGCAGGTAAGACACCAAATACACACAATGGTCACAACAACATTTACGAGGTGTGCACATGGAGCAGTCGACTGGAACAGAACATGCTGCTGTAACATTATCCCACAGCTCTAAACCCATTCTGTGTCTCAGTCTGACACATGTTTACGATATCTTTGAACTGTTCAGTAACATTTCACAACAACCCTCTTGGGTTACATGGTGACACTGGCTCTTTCAAGACTACAGGGCACACTTGACCCCCCCCCCCCCCCCCCCCAACCTCTAGGCTTAAAAATGCTCTTCATTTATGCTGTCTGCTGACATGTTGGGCGTAAAAATGTCATTATTCTGTGCAAGCTGTTTGCAAAACACACGAGGTGAACCATTACCTCACATTGCCATGTACTTATATGCAGGGGGGTTTATAAGATAATGAATTCTTGCTTAAACGACAATAGACAATAATTAAAGACCTCCAACATTGCTGCAAGTTCACGCCGCAAAGCCGCACAGGAGACCCATTGTTCAGGTCAAATCTTTGCAGCCATGGCCAGCAGCAGCTCGCTAAGTGACGCAAGCAAAGCTGGCAGGTTAGCAAACAGCTAAAAACACAAACAACACAGCAACAGCCGGTAGTGATTGTTATAGACCATTATAGACATAGCGCACATGCCATATTCATTGCATGTAACAGTGGAAGATAAACACGGTGGTTTCGTGATAAAAGTGCACCATGAAAAGGCCACGTTATTAAATCGCGAACTTTTAAGTCACACAAAAGAGCATCAACAACATGGCCAGTCTGTTAGCATTAGCAGCTACTCTTCGTTAGCCTAGCTGATAGCTTCTGGAAACTGCTTACCCGAGTAACGGGGGTTCTCCGCTCGTTGTCTTATCAGCACTTCTTTGCTTTTATCAGCTCCGTTGACATCACTAACGGGGAAACTACAGCGACATAAGCCTTTCACGATATTAAATGTGTCTAATGTCTTCTTGTGATATGAACTGGCTGGGGCTGGTTTCTCGGCTGATAGTCCTTCTCCCCCCTCTGAGTCGGTCGGCGTTTGTGTTGATCCTAGAAAGGTACGCCGCAATTCACTACGTCATCACGTAAATGTCCGAGTCATATTTAATTTTGTGGACGCGGTCCTTGCAGACAGCACTGAAATAGATGGAGTGGGGAATACCCTAAGAGCAGTTTTACATGTAATCCCTCATAAAAATGTCTGTGCGGTTGGGTTGAGTTTTAAAGGGTATAGATAGCAACGCAATCTAATCGACTAACGAATATAGTAAGGACTAAATAGCGTTGGTCTGTGGAAGCCCATTTCCGCCAGTAAAAAAAATAAAAATGAAAATAATAAAGTCTCATAATTTCAACTTTTTATCTCATTATTTTGACTTATCTCGTTATTATGACTTTATATCTCATAATTTCGATTTTTTTTATCTCACAATTTCGACTTGATATCTCATAATTTCGACTTTATACTCATAATTTCGACTTTGTATCTCATAATTTCGACTTTATATCTCATAATTTCGACTTTATACTCGTAATTTTGACTTTTTATCTCATAATTTCGACTTTATACTCGTAATTTTGACTTTTTATAACTCATAATTTCGACATAATTTGGTCGAATTGGCTCTAAATTATTGTAATTTCCCTAGAACAATCCCTGCAAACATGTTGCAAAAATTAACTTATTGAAAAATGTAGGCCTATCTCTACAAAAACTATTATTATAGATTAATTTCTGTGCAAGCAATGCTGAATCTAATCACGGTAGAGCTAATAAGAATTACAATCAGATTGTGAATTGAGTTTACTTCAGTGAGTTTGCTCATTAGGGGCATTTGTTTTGATGCAAATCAAACAGTAAAATAAAATAAAATAGTAGTTTCTACCTTTTGAAGCTGCATACTTTTTTAGACTGGAGATATGTTTTGCAGGAATGATTAGTAGATTCAGATTTTTGTACAAAGCAATAACTGTCTGGTAGGTTAAGTGGGGAACAAAATATATTTCCCTCTGAAGTAGTAAAGTGAAAGTATACAGCAGCATAAAATGGAACTTATAGTAAAGCCAAGAACCTCAAAATGGTAACACAATGCAGTAATTTACTCAAGAAGAAGCATTCACCAACAATTAAAAAAAAAAAAAGAAATCTAGAACAACACTTGAAGGAAACCTTTATTACTGACTTCTGAAAATAAAACGAAGAGAAAAATATGCAAGACTTTCGATATTAAAAATAATTCACACCTGTACACGTGTGTCTGTATTTGTACATTTTTTTAAGTTTTTTTTTTTTTTTTGTCCATTTCTTTGCGCAAAAAGGTCCCTTATCCCTGTCTCACACTCATGAGGCCACCTCTGAGATGTGGTGAATGTTGGACAGGGTGAGCTGTGCTTCCCGCGCCGGGTAAAACCGTCTGGAGCGAAGCCACAATCTCCCAAACACTCCAGTGATCAGCAGCAAGACGACCAGCAGCCCTCCGAGGACAAAGGTCTCCACAGGTGGTACTCCGCCTGCAGCTACAGTGGAAAGGACACAGGCGAATACCCACTTTGCATATGAATACTTCTGATCTGATCTAGTGTCTTCAAACTTTGACGATTTAGAAGCTGAAGCTTTAAGATCAATGTGAGTTACAGAAATTTGAGCAAAGGTGAAAACATACCCAGATTGGGCTTTTCACTATCACTTGATAGTCGTCTGATTGGTCCATAAGACACTGTATGAGAGAGAGGTATGTCCCTCCGGGTCCTCATTAATCCATCTTCACTGGTACAGTTCTGTGTGGCAAATAAAGGGATGTTACAGAAAAGAAAGATGCTATAAATATTCATGTTAAACACTCCCCATAAAATCAGAACAAGTGTATGTAACTGAAAACAGTTACAGGCTGAGTGGGTCTATATTAAGGACGTAAGCTGCACATAAACTAGGCTTCTTGTCTGAACTGGCCTCTGACTACAAGTTTGAGGAATGGGAGTTGACTGAGCTCACTCACAGGCTGGCACAGCCCCACAGTGTTGTGGCAGATCTGTACGTTGCAATGGAGGAAGACGTTGGTGTAAGAGCTGCCGACAAACTTGAACATTTGTATCCTGAACATGGCATCTGGACCCTGGCCATTCTTCAGCACACTCAGGGTCTGTTCGTTTGACAACACCGGGCAGCTACAGGAGAGAGACAAAGAAGTCTGTGAGGCCTGATGACAGTGAGATATTGATCTAAAAGGAAATACTTTACTTTAAAAATTGAGACAAGTAAACATTTCAGCACGTGATGAACTGCAAACACTCTCTTAAGTGAACAACCCAGCTAGAAACACATTTGTTTGACTGTTTTCTATTCCTCCTGGCACTGTGAAATCATTGCACATTTCATTGCTCTGCTGTTGCTAACAGTACCAAATACTGCCTGGTTGTCAAGGACATGCACAGCTGTTGGACTGTCGAACGCGCATGGCCCCTCAGACAGGAGTCACATGGCCAGGCTCTGTGAGTTGTTGTCTTGCCAGCTCTCTGCAACAAATTCTCTTATTTCAGATTTCAACAGCACTCCTGTAAGAGGACTTGGACCTGTTAGCACCAAGTGTGGGGAAATAATGGGGCCAGCTTTCTATAACAAAGTTTCAACACACTATAAAATCTTGACCTATTTATTGCAGCTTTTTCATCTGCTAGATGGCAAACAGGGAATAGTTAAAGGCCCAATTAAAAATTCAAATGTTATATTTTTAGTTAAACTGATATTGCATAATAAAAGTACTTTGTGTAAACCAGTTGTGTCAAACATTTTCAGTTTGACACAAACTGTCAGAAGTGTTATGGTAACCCTTCGTTTACCTCCAGAAATGGTACCTTAATTAATTGCCATCATATGAGCATTAAAAAAGGAGTAGCTCAATGATTCTTTTATATTAAATCACTAGAAGAGTATAAGGTTACAGTCATTCTTTTATTATGTTGAAATAGTAATGTTTAAGGTTGTTTGGTCAGGGAGTCCAGATCCAACCGCTTATTCATATTACTATTTTATTGCTAGCTAACAATTAGAAATAGTTTATCCACTAATTACATCTTCCTTTGGCTTACTTTTGATACATTACTTTTGCTTACAAACTGGTTATCGACTACTTTTGCTAACTATTTTAACTATTTATCCATTAGGCTACTTTATCTTACTATTCTACCATTAGCTAACTATTTTAACTATTTATCCATTAGGCTACTTTAGCGTACTATTCCACCATTAGCTAACTATTTGAACTATTTCAACCCTTTTCCATTCATTTAGTTAACTATTTCAAGTATTTGACCACTGCTTTAGGTTACTTTTTCAACCCTTTATAGATGCTGAGCCTTGATATTCTATGTTTTACTTTAGCTAACTTTTAACCATTTGCTTATTACTTAAATTTGTTTTTTTTCAAGTTTAAACAATGCATCCATTACTTCCGATAACTTTTTCTTTACTTAAGCTAACTTAAGTAAACATATATTGACTTCCTTTCCAACATTAGCTAGCTTTCTCAACTGTTCCAATACTTTAAGCTAATTCATTCAACCATTAAACCGTGTGCTTGCTTGTTAGCCACGTGAATGCGCTCTAACATAATTGTGTTGTGCTTAGGCGTTTAAGCTGATTTTGCATAATGACACATTATTTTTAATCAAGTCATCATTCTGTTTTTAAAGACCTGTCTCTGATGAAGGTGTACTGAATATTGCTGTATGGATCACTGGTTGGAGTAGCCCAGCATCTCTCCATGCGCAGCATCAGGTGAGCCGGTATCTGTGAGACAGACAGGTTGAGTGACAGTTTGATATTTTTTCACACAAGGTTAATCCATATTGGATCACTAAATGATGAATCATAGTTAGTAAACAACAGCTGTACCAAGAGGTTATAACAACATGGAGTAGATGAGGAGCTGCACTCAAATTACCATCTGACCATTGGAGGAGTGTTACATTTCCAGCACAACATCTTGCTTAATATCATGTAACAACATGCAAACCTATTCCAAAAATAGCTGTCAATTGCTAGAATTCTTCTAAAGGTGTTAAGGTTAAGTCTTTAATAAGCTGTTTAAAAAAAAACATGAGGGGCAAATGGACTTTGCCTTTGGAGGCGATTTACCATGAAAACTTTTACAAAGATGTCATCATCCAGTGTCAGCGAGGGCACAGTGGTCCATTTGTCCTCGAAGGCTTCATCTTTGTACAGCAACATTGACACAGAAAAGTTGCCATCCTCTGTATTCAAAGTGATAGTTCTATAGAGAGTTTAAGAGCCGCATGTTAAATACTAATACATTTACAGGGCAACCTATACTTAGAACAAAAGTGAATACTTACCTGACATCAACTCTTATCATGTTTTCGCCGTTGGGTTGTTGGACGAGGTAGTTAACGGGGTAGCGACACACAAATGTGATGTTGATATAGTTTCTCGTTATAACTTCAGAATCGTTGTTGTGTATCATGTTTATGAACATGATGTGAGAGTCATCTGAGGCCTAAGTTGAGAACAAGATGAACAAACATAAAAGTAAATGGAAAGGTTCAAGTAAGACACATTTAAATGAATGAAGTATAAAGTGCAGAGCATCAGTGGGAGAGCTATACTGCAGAAATCAAGCCAGGATTTGGGCCAATGCGTCTCTCCTTACAGGTTTCATTTAATTAGGTCGGTAAAACCTCAGACAGCTCAACATTCCTCATGACCCAGTCACCCTGAACTACAGTTATCTCCCTTTTGGCTATCCTTAAAATCTGTATATAAATAATACACAGCAATTTTCTCCAACAGTTCCTATTACATTGCTTATTGTGAAGTGAACTAATACGAGTAAGCAGCTCATGAGCAAATAATTAAGTATATCCGTAATCCAGAATTGTAGCAAATATTATTCTGCTTCTTTCTGTGGATCTCTGAAGTATCTGAAAATCTTTTCAAGATCAGAGTAATCCAGCGCACACCAGGATCGATCTGAAAATGTTGTTCAATTACAAAATCCCCAACCTCTCACTTATTCTGCTTGGAATAAGGTCTTCAAACCAGATTTGATTTGCATTAGCATAAAGCAGCATATCCTCATAACTACTTTCAGGTATTTTTATAATCAATTAACTCCCCTGCTTTTTAATCCACAAAGCATCAGAAACCACAGTTCATCAAAGCCCAAGACAGCCTTCCTCATTGTCCAATCAACAGTATAAAACCCCCCAACATATTCTGTTTAAAACAAAGAAGAGTAGCACATTCTCACATTCTCACATTCACAAACATGCAACAATCTAAAGTTTGACATCCTTACTCTAAAGGTTAGTGAAATGGTGAGTTGATTCTTCATTTACTTCTTCTGTTTGGCAAAAGTCCAAGATACATAAATAGTGTTTTTAAGTGTTTCCTAGACATATTGAATAAAGGTGGGGATTTGGATTAAGGGCAAAAATGAATTTGTAAGATGGACATTACTGCAGGTTTCCACTTCAAAAAAATCCCATAAAAAAGTTACAAGATTTGGTGGGATGTCTTTGCGTAACAAAGCTCTAACTTTTACTGTTATCATCCTTTGTGGGTGATACTGTTCCATATTTAGCTGTCTGGTAGCTTACGTAGGTGAAACCATAAAATGGGGATGAGTGAAAAGGTTGCATTCAGGGTTTATCTGGGCTCCTGTTGAGTCCAGATGGAGGCAGGCCTCTGGGGTCACCAAGCAGGATGATTTACTTTCAACTACAACACTTGAGACATCTTTTACTACCCCTTGGTAAACACTCCCGACACCCCCCTCACAAATTTAGTAGAATAAATACTGAAATGTGACGGAGGAGGGCGCTGTCTTGTTTCAATGAGAAACGTTGACCTTTCAACCCAACTATTCAGCCACTTCTTCTTCGACGGCAGGTTTAAGTTCAAGGTGAAAGCAAAGATTGAAAGCTATTGCATTCTTTTCCTGTAGCAACAGCCGCCTTATCCAGGGAAGACCTACTTTCCTCAGCTGCTGTGCAAAATCTTGTAAAACCGCTGAGGTGGAGCACCGGGCGATTTCCTCTCTGCTCAAAGCTGTGTTAACCTTTTAATGTTCTTTACAAGAAAAACATTCACGATTCCAAGAAACAATTAAATGACACTTGTGTGCTGAAGTAAGTGTTTAAACCTTGCCAAAGTTTGAACCCATGAGAGTGGCTGGATTTCAATAATCAGGGGACTAATTGGCAAATGATTTCTGGCCTTCCTATTCAGTGAACCTCAACAAATAATTATCATTTCCATGTAAATCCTGATAATTCACAACTACAATGCTATTCAGGGTCCTTTTGCTGCTTTGAATAAGGTCCTGCGTTGTTAAAGGGAAAAGGAACAACGCCCGCCTTCTTTCTTGACGTACACGCAACCCCCCTCTCCTTTCTTTACTCTTCACTCCTTTATGCCTGGCGTCAGAGTTTGCGCCATTCTCTGTCCATCTTATTATACATGCTATGAGCTAATTCAATGGCATCCATCTGCACACAGAGCCTCACAATCAACATTTACATCACAGCAAAAAAAAAAAAGTGTCCAAAGGGCGTTTTTAAAAGTTATTTTTACTGTTATGTTAAATGCAATTCACTGACTTAAGAAGCTTCTTTTTCAGCTGAGGGTTCCTGATTGGGGGCCAGTTCCCACAACAACCGCAGACATCGTAAAATAAGTAATTTATTATGACGGGGATCTTGTGTTTATGGGGGACACATCAAGTGTAGTTTGTTTTCTTCCTTTGTAAAGAGTTGCTCTAAATGTCTCAGTTCACGTGCAACATTTGATTAGTTGAACTCTTTGACTCAAAAGTTAATAACAAACTCGATGCAAAATGTTGAGCAAAAAGTTGAGGTTTTTACCACTATTGTTCCACAGTCGGAGAGATTTGTCTTTATGCTGAAAACATAGTCGTCTCCGACCTCAGCACCACGGCACTCTGGATCATTTAAATGCAAATCCCAAACCTAAACATTAAAAAAAAAAAAGAAAAGGGGAAAATCACACACTCGTTGATTTGGAAAACCAATGCAGAAAAGTGTCAATTTTAAAGGGCAAGTACTCATCATGGGTTGTGTTGTTGTTGCTCACTTACATAAACTGGAGGCTCTTTGTTGAGGAAAAAAGCACTGGGAATGACAACTTCCATATGGTCATTAGTACAAATGACAGTTTCATTGAGCTCTAGCAGAAAGAAGAGAAAGACAAGATCAAATCTTACACAGAGAAAACGTTTCTGTAAGTTTATATGAAGAAAGGTTGAAGGGTGTTTTTTTGGTAACTTCTGGTACTCAGCTTTCTTTTTCATAGACTTCAATTATAGATTTTCTTTAAATTTGTGCATAAAGACTGAATGAAATGTTGAATACAGTTCATTATGTTTAAATATAAAGCACAGCCATGAACACATATGCCAACAGTTAATATGTTTTTTGATTCTTAAACATTAAAGGTGCACTGTGGAGATTTGGTTGTGAAATTTAAAAGTTGGAGAAATTAAACAATTCTATGTTATATTTTCTGAACTGAATACACAAACTTTACTCAAAGATAAAAATTGTTCATGGAACACTGTTTTCAGCTAAAAAGCTAACAGGAGCGTTACGGTTTCACTGTTGCGGGCCCACCACAATAACTTCTCGCGTAACATTTTATCTTCAAACAGTGTTACAGAGACCAAATTTTACTCTAAGGGCAGTTTGTGTATAGAGTTATTAACATATACCACATAATCTGTACATTGCTCCAACTTACACATTTCTAACCCCTAACCCCAAGTGCACCTTTAATAAAATAATTATATTAATAAATAAATTATAAAAAAGGTTTTTGTTATACCACTACTGCACTTAAAGGAAAAATATTGGACTTTACACTGTACTACATTTGTCCAACAGTTAAAGAAAGAAGATTTCACATACAAATACAATTCATTGTAAATATTAGATTTTTTAAAATCTTTAAACTACCATTATATAAAAAAAATATTATCTTTAAATTAACCTGCTTAATTACTCCTTACAAAACTATATTATTATAATATTAATTATGATTAAATAATGTGATTTAAATTACACAAGTCTTTCAGGGGCAACTTTGCTATTCAACTAGTTCTTTTACACTTGATATATCTGACCTTTAAATATAGTGCGACTTTGAATTTGTGGATTTTCCTGTGTTTTATTTCAATCTCTACATGAGTCAAGTAAATCTGAACTCTTTTTTTAACACTGGATGAAGCTTATCACCAAATTGTTGTGCTTTTTTTTTTTTTTAACTTGAATTAACCTATCCGCTTTCACATTTCCAAGCCCTATGAGTCAGGGAAACCTGTCAAATGAATAACAATCAGTATGAAAAAAATAGTTTCTAATGTCTTCTTGAGCTCGTTTGACCTTCAGCACTTCATTCCCAAATGTGTGATGTGTGATGCATGCTCACCCTCCTCCTCAGGCTCCAGATACACTGTGGAGGTGACCATCCTCGTGGTGAACAGTAACCAGGCAAAAACCAAACTGGCAGGTGACATCTTCAAGGACTTTCCCTCTGGTTTCTCTCCGCTGTCTTTTGGGCCTTTTTCCCAAAACTCTGTGAATCTTCTGGGTTCTCTACACCACGGCTCACTGCTGTCACCACAAGACGTAGCACCCCTCTCTTACTCCGACCCTCGAAACACAGCTCTAATGAACTGGGAGCCTCCCTCTGGCCTTAAAACACCAGCTTGAATGATGTCCCCACCAACAATGAGATTCCGCACATGAATAGGGGGAACTAAGGGGAGTCCAAGGTAACACGTATGTTACCGCCTACTGCGGCCATGTCCTTTTAGTAAACATCTTACAACTGTTTCTTACCAAGGGGAGCAACAAGAAGGCCGGTAACTACGTAGAGAGGAACAACAGCACAGGGCTGGTGCTCTTTGTTGTCTACGTCCTTTGTCAGGACATTTTAAAATCTTTACTGGTGCGGGAATCCCAGTCAGTCAGGCAAAAAAGGAAAGTCATTACGAGTCAAGGGCAATTCAGTCACCATGCCAAAGACTTGTGAGTGTATGTGTGTGGTGGAACAGACCATAAAATACTGAAACATCCAAACACAAGAAAGGAGTCATCATTTTGTTCACACTTCAAAAAGCTTTGACGCAAGAAATATGTTATATGTCATATATCAATTCAACAGGGACAGGTGATTTGTAAGTGGTAAAGTTAAGAAGATCAGGTGATCTGCTCCACGAGGCAGAACACTTCTTCACAATTTTGACCTTTATGAGTTTAAAGACCAGTTTCCAAGACACTGAATCTGGTGCTTTTTCGTCTCGCAAATAAGACGGGCACAAGTGTTGAGCTAAATTGTCTGGCATTGTCTTGACAGACAAACAGCTTAAGGAAGATTGTCTGGCAGAAGAAAATCTCAAACTTCTCCTCCTGTTAAACGGTCTATGGCTTCCTTCCTGCCTCCATGTTTACTACTTAGAAATAAACCACAATAAAAGCACCAGACAAAAAGAGCTGGTCACAACAGCTTCGACGCCCTGCAATTGGCAATTGACTTTTATTTCCTGAAAAATGTTGAGAGCACCTTGACTACTGATTTAATGTCAGCGTCTGTATTTCCTCCATATTCATCCACATTGACTTACATTGAAGTTGTAGAGTAATGAATACACATATTATTGTATTAAGACAGGTAACAATAACGACAGTTGTCCCATTTGATCAAAACTTGTATGTGAAGAGCAGGAGTAGTTATTGAATCAGTTACAATTATTACAAGTGAGGTAAATACACGAAAACATCAAAGAGATCAAGCATTTAAAATTAATTACAATTAAAATACATTAAAATACATGATGTAGTCCGTCAAACTGCTAAAATGTCTTTTTGGAAAGATTACTTTCAGAATGTTTATAAAAAGTTCAAAGTGCAAAATCAGAGTAAAGAGTGAGCTGTCTCTGCCTGTTGTATCTGCAGCAGGAATCCAGATGTGTATCCAGGTGTTCAGATTCACTCCAGATGTTCTGTGTCCTCAGTAAACAGATCAGCCAGGTCGGCTACCGTCAGCACGGCGGCCTCAGAGTGCTTCATGGCTGTGCTGGTGTGACTAGAATAAAAAAAAAGATTAGCAGTTCTTTCAGTGGGCGGAGCTTTGGGTTCAAAGCTTCTATGAGAGAACATTTATTTGTGATCGTCGCTTTATTATTGAGACTTCCCTCCTTGCTCCATCTGATGATCATGATATGCTGGGGTACGTAGGGCTGCACTACAAATCTCAACTCAATCATCTTCTCAATTTGAGCATTCGAAATAAAGATTACAAAATACTTTTTAACCTTTATTTAGCCAGGTAGTTAACCCATTGAGATCGAGATCTCTTTGACAAGGGTGAACTCGGCAGGAGGGCGGCAGTACACGTCATTTACTGCAATAAATATATATTTTTTGTAAACAACCATTGGCTTCTTACTCAAAAAAACATGTCTGTAGAGGAAAATATGAGCTTTTATCGATACTCCAGGAGCTTATGTTGCTGTTAAAATTTGATAGCTTGTGCAGCTTATAAATTACAGCTACCTGGCTAATCCTAGCTTGAGAGCTAGCTAACACTGATACCGTCCATATACTATTTATGGTACGTAGATATGAAAGTAGGCTAGCTTTACCAGTTAACATGATCCAAATATGATCTTTTTGTATTATCAAAATGTGCTGATTCAAGCAAACAACAGACGATGTAACCGTGATGACAAGTGTGACGTTGCCTGATTACATTCAGCTCTGTTTGTCACTTCAGCGGTTTTGAAGATGCCCTTGAGGCGTTCTCTACTAACAGGAGGAACAAGATGGTGACTGCCGGTCACTTAACAGCCGCTGGTGTCATTCAGGACAGCATTTTTCTAAAACGCCACATGGTAGCTTTGAAGTGCAAAATGTGCAATTTACTCCACTCGGTGTTCTCTTACCTTTTCTCTGCTGTCTTTAACATTGCCTGCATTCTCTCTTCAATTGTGGATTTAATGAGGAATCTGTGGACAAATGTTGGCCTGGTGGAAAGAGAGAACAGAAATTCTAAACGATGTAAAAAGTACTTGAGACAGAACACTATTAAATGGATCCACTGTTAGTGTAAATACTGTCAAGATGAAACTTTAACATACATATGACAGCAGTTAGAAAAAGACTCTGTAGCTATAACAGTTTTTCATTGAAGCTAGCAACATATTTAAATGGTAATATTTATAACTTTTACTACATGTAGGTTACAACATGATCCCATTAGTATCATCCGTCTGAACTGTGGGTTTAAATACTGTTACCCACTGACAGGTTTGACTCTCTTCAACCTACTTTGTTTGGCCGATCCGGTGCACTCTGCCTATGGCCTGGAGCTCGTGAGCAGGGTTGAGGATCGGCTCGACTAACAGCACGTGAGTGGCTTCGATGATGTTCAGACCGTTGGAGCCGGTGTGGAGGGGGAGGAGGAGGATGTTGATCGTCTCTTCGTATTTAAAGGAGCTCAGATTCTCCTGCAACATTTGCATCAATGCATTGGTTAAGACATCACCCGAGTAAACGTAGAAAGTTAGTGTGAGCAAATGTCTTTGCAGGAGGGACTATTCCTTAACAGGTTCAACTGCAAAGTGCAAATGTGTTGCAGAGTAAAGATACATAAACAACAACTGTGTCATTACATGATGACGACACTGGCAAGAAGTTTTAAGTGAAATGTCAAACCTGGAATTTGTGAATCCCGTTGATTTGAGAGAACTCCATGTTGTTGTCGAACAAAGCCTTAGCGATGATGTCGAGGACACTCAGCCACTGCGGAGGAGAGAAAACGAAGCAAAGCGGGTCAGAACCAAACTTCCCATCTCAGCAGAATAAATCTCACAGAGCAGGCAGAGTTTACAGTTACCGTGGAGAAGACGAGACACTTTGCCCCGGGGTCAGTCACTTGAATCTTCTTCAGAGTTCTCACCACCGCTTCCACTTTGGTAGAATGACTTCCCTGGCGAAACATGGGAAGAGGAAACATAGGCCTTAGTGTGAATCAATAGAGAAGCACTGGAATAATGTTGTGTTAACTTCACGGGGCATGAAACAAACCATGATGCTCTTATACCTCCTTTTAAAGTCATAAATTACATAAATTGCCATCATAATATTCAAACCATTCAGATGTCAGATAGAATATCACCTTTGAAGCACAATGTAAAGCAACAGAATCATTAAAATATTATAAAATTCAATCATTTCTAACATGAATTCATTATTACAGATGTGGACCCTTATCATCTGAGGATGGTGTGACTGACCTTGACCGGTATTTCCTGGTCCTGACTGGACGACTGTGTGGTGAACACGTAAGAGATCTCTGCATGTGAGGTGGTCTGCCTACAGATGGCACATTTGATGGCCCGCCGTCTCGACCCGACACTGTACTGCTCCACAATGATAGCGATGCACTCGTTACAGAAGCAGTGGCCGCAGGTCAACACTGCCCACTGCGAAAAAAAAACAGAGAATGAGATATGACATTTCTTACATTTTTATTTCGTATATTTTCCGTGGCCTGTAAATAAAAAAAGACTCCCTGAGACCAATTTAAAATGTCAACAAGGCCACTGAAGCATGCTCACCTCCTGTCCAAGTGGCCGGGCACAGATGGGACATGGTTCTGGGTTCAGACCTCCAGTGGATTTGTCCTGAGACTGGAATAAAGGAAGTTTGGAGTGATATCAAACCCAGCATTTTAATACAATGAAAAAAATGTAAGTGCTTTGTCGTTCCTATCAAATGAAGATTACCTTCTCCAGATTTGTGAGGTACAGATACTGGCCCAGCTTCTTTTGGAGTTGAGACTTGGCCACCGCGTGGTCGTTCAGGAGCTTCACTCTGTTCTGCTCCACCTGCAAGCAAAACAAGCCAGGGTCAGAGGTCAGGAATGCAATTAAAATAGTTAAAGCAGATTGTTACAGCCTTGGAAACTCTTTGAGATAATTAGGAGCAAAATCGGCACAACCTGAAACATTTTAAAGAACATAAAGGTTTGAGTCAGCTTATTCATGGCACAAATGACGGTTCTTTGTGATTTAAACTCAAGGGGGTTTAGATTTTAAACCCCCTTGAGGTTTTTTTTTTTGTGATACTGGGCTTACCTAGTCTCCTTTAATAATCAAAGTCCAACATACAAAACAAATTTAGAGTTATTATTTGGCTTTATTTCGACAGGACAGTGGATAGAGTAGAAAATCAGGAGAGAGAGTGGGGAATGACATGCGGGAAAGGAGCCACAGGTCGGACTTGAACCCGAGCCACCTGCTTGAAGGACTATAGCCTCCGTTCATGGGGTGCAACCTAACCGCTAGCCCACAGCGCCCCCACAATAGCAGTTTAATGATCTTTAATTTACCTCATGTGGCTCAATGATGTGCAGCAGTTTGGGCTTCGGCTCGTCTGGCAGTCGCACTCGTAGTCTCTCTGTGGCCATACCGAGCTCATCGATGGCCGACACATGATTCCTCAGCACCATCCAGTACTCATGCAGCACCTGAGCAGGGGCAGAGGTAGCTCTCAATCCAGTCTGATTCTCTCATTCATATCAGAGTTTAAAAAGGGCTTTTCTTTTTACAGCCAAAAACGATCATTAATTGACATTGCTGTAGGTATTCGACTCATCCTCTAACAGTCTAAAGTTGTTTGTAACTCATTTAATCAATAGGATTCATATTTGTATAGAAGTATAAATAAAACAGGATCAAGTTTTCGAATTTTTTTTGTTTGTATTGTGTGCTCTTTGGATCAAAGCTAATGATGTTGTTTCCTATAAATCAGTGCACCTTAATCCATTCTATCATTTGTAATGAGTCCCAAAAATAAAATTATACAACTTTACAAATGTTTGTAATCACAGATGACACACTACGTTTTAATCATGTTTCTAAATAACTGAACCCCAGAACAAACTGCTAAACCTCTTTCAGAGATGTTGTGGAAATAGATTAGGAAATGGATCGGTTGTCGCTCTGACACTGGAAGCGTCATCTATTTTAAACGCCAAAGAGTGTGAGCGTGAGAGTGCATTCGTACCTTGTATTCCTTCTTCCAGTTCTCAAACAGCTCCATGAAAGTGTTGCCCTCCTCCACCAGCTCCGGGTCCATGCGTTTCAACTTGGCAAAGGACAAGATGGCTTTGAGAGTGCGCTCGGTCTCGCTGGCTGCCCACAGACCTCGACTGGTGGTGGGGAGACGGTCGTCAACCAGCCCCTCCTCATCTTCGATCATTTCTTCAAAGATGGCCGTCTGACCCTTAACCCTGTCAGGAAAGTGACCTCATAAATAAACGATTAACTCATCGATTATGAAATTTCAGATAGTCTAACATGTTGCTGTACTTACGTGTGAGAAAACAGCTTGGACTCGTAATCAGTGAAAAGTTCATCAGCCTTGCAAAAAACACAACTGAAATATGAAAAAGGGAATTGTTAGTGATAAACTCAAAATCGAATAAACTGAAAGGCTATGATGAAGAACTTCAAGGTAAAAGAAGGCTGTACATTTTTGCACAAAAGGGAAAAATGCTGATGTCCTACTTATTGAGCGGCAGCCTCATCGGCCTGAGGTGACAGATTGTGGCCTCATCGATCACTTTCTGTGAAGCCGGGCCTTCCAGACTCTTCACAGCATCCTGCACGGTCTTCTGGGACTTCATCAGGTCTTGCATTTGCGATGTGAGCAGGAACTGCAGACCACAGCCGTCACGGAACCTGCAGGACGATCAATGTGTTTGAATCGGCTTCGTGAAAAGGTCAGCTTTTGTTCCGTGTTTAATTAGGGAAACAGTTTACTTGTCTGCCATGGAGAGTTTGTGGGCTTGCTGCTTGTAGCTCGACGTCAGCTCATTCTTGACGCGGGACACCAGATCGTCATCGTTGGAGCTTCGGATCACCTTCTGAATGACATCCAACCACCAGGGGGAGCCCAGCTTGACCTAGAGAAAGAAGGTCAATCATGTTGAGGATTCATTTAAAATGAATCTTTTGATACAGCTAATGTGTAAACAATGAGTGGCCATTTAACAAATGATAAATAGATCTTTATGGGTGTTATATGAAGTTAAAAAGTCAATGGCTCAGTCTTAATTACAATTTTTAAATCAATTAAGAGACAACTTCAGTGTTAACATTTCTACATTCAGACTTTACATAAAAGTTATTGCAGCTATTAAACACTCATTAAGTGATCCAGATAAAAATCTTACGATAGGCTTTTTGTGTTTGGAGTGTAGCAGGTTTGGTAGGTAATTATTAGGACCTGACAATTCATCACATTCTTTAGGAATTCAAGTTTATTAAAATTTCTTTAGTTTTTTAAAATGTATTTTGTGACTTTTAACTTTTTATTATTCTATTTTTTTTAATTTTTTTTTACTTTTATTCGATAGGACAGTGGTAGAGTAGAATATCAGGGAGAGTAAACGGGGAATGACGTGGGATAGGAGCTGCAGGTCGGACTTGAACCCAGGCCACCCGCTTGAAGCATCGTAGCCTCCGTACAACAGGGAACAGCCTAACTGCTAGGCCATCTGCACCGGGGGATTTAAAGTATTGTTACATGATTTAAAATGTTGTTTAAGTGGATAGAAGTGTGAAAGATATAACTTAAATTATTGTGAAGGATTTACATGTAGCTTGGGTTTTTTCCCACTTTGGGAGTCTTAAATGGAAATGCAGGATAATGCCTCATAATTCAAATGGAACCATTAGCATAGCACTCACACATTTTGGTCTATCATTATTGAATAAGCACTCCTTAACAATACAGATCATGTTGTATGTTCCTTTGGTAGATGTTCTATTACAATGTGAAGTACAATGTGCTCCAGAGTTCTCACTTTGCGTTTCAGCTCTTTAATGTTCTGCAGCACCGGTTGGAGCGCCTGGAGGGCGTCTGCTACCTCGGAGTCATATTTGGTCATGTAGTGCTGTCGCAGCTGCTCCGCCTGCAGAGACACGAGGAATTAAAGAAGCGAATTACAGCGGACATTCTGGAAAAATCGGATGTGTTTTCAATACAGATGATTTGATGTTAAGATACCACAGGTTTACTCACCTAAACGAACAAGTGCAAAATATTTCATTTCTAAAAAAAAAAGTTTTCTGAGTGAGAGATATTTTCATGAATTACCTCCTCACCGAGTCGGTCGTCTCTGAGTGTTGGAGGTATCCCAGGGTGCTTTGCGCTCAGAAGTTCCATCAAATTGTGGGTAGCATGAAGCCTCTGTTTTAACAAAATAAAGTTAAAAAAAATATATACAAAGTCTCAAATGAGGTTTTAAAAAAAAAAAATGTAAACCTCTAATTCTACTGATATCTGTTTCCCTTTAACTCCATCAATCATTCTAAAACAGGTCTCTTGTGTGATATTTAAGAAAAGAAACCCTTCATATGTAAATGAGAGTCATATGGAACAGACATGAATGACATGGAGCCGTATACCTGTAAAGAATCTGTTTTCAGTCTGCCTTTGTGCTCCTCTGATGAACGAAGCACTTCTCTGTACATCTCTGTTGCCTCTATAAACTCATCTGCAGGTGACAAAAGACAAGAAGTGGTCATCAGCGACACTCAACACGCCTGTCACAAGATGAGTTCGTGAAGCATGCTATAGAAACCACCACAGTATATTCAGCCACACTATACACATGGACCTGCTGCAACAAAACATCCTGGTCCCAAAAAGTGATGGAGACACAAAGAGGACATCGTTGGCTTGTGTCTTGTTTGAAGTGATTCCCATGGGAAACTGGGAGCAGTATAGAGATGGGGATTTATACCTCTGATGATGTGGATTCCAGCCAGGCCATTGAGTGCACACACCAATTGTCTGTGAGCTTCTTCACACTCCACTCGACATTTCTTCTGCAGGGACTTCAGGAGCTCCTCCATCGTCATGGTGCTGTGGAGGGAGGGAGGCACAACAGACTTAAACCCACTTAACAAATGCTAATTACAGAGAATGGGTCAACTTTAAATAAATACAAATGCACACTGCATAATTAACAAAAGGTAGCTGCAGTCTATCACAGCTACTAATGCTGTGATCCTCTCTTTAGTCTGGCAGGATTGTTAATTAACCTGTGCAGCTGCCTTCTCATAAAGAGCTCTCCTCTCTTACAAGTGCCATGAAAACACATTAATGAGTGTCACTTACCTTTTCTGCAGAGGCAGGAACTCTCCCCTCACAGCTTGGGGATGGCAGCAGGCCTGACGCAGCCTCAGCAGCGGGTACAGGATGGTGTTGACGGTGCGGCGGTCGAGGCTGCCGAGCTTCAGGCTCCAGTCAGAGATCTTCCTGAGTTTGACCAGAGCGTCCTGGGAGCAGACCTCATGCTGACGGTGGTAGAAGTGACCCTCAACGGGAGAGAAGTGTAGCCAGTGAAATTCCTCTGTCTGAGGAGGAATCTGGATCTGTAAAAAAAACAACAACAAAAGAACAGCTAATCAAATACGCCAAAACAACTCGATCTTAAGAGGACTTATCCTAAAATGTAACATTACTTTGTGTTGCTTTTAGCTATTTTGGCCACAAAACATTTAAGAAAAAAAGAAGCGCCCCATAAATACAGAAACTTTTGTTCTCCTACCTGATCGATCACGTCCTTTTTAGCCGATCGCCACAATAACTGAGCAATTACATGGTACAGCGGCTCTGTGTTTCCACGACGATAAGGGCGATAAAGCAACTGGTACCACCAGTATTTTACCCAGTACGGGTCAACTCCCAGGAAAAGTACGAGGCCATAAAGATCTGCAACGAAAACACAAGTTAAGAGGTTATTGTTGTATTAAGCAGATTTTATCACAAACATTCAAATCCCCTCGTTGACCACTACTTTGACCTTTCTTTCAATCATTTCTTATTTATCACTGGGGTTTTATTCATAATTTACTTTTAGTGTCTTTTTTTATGTTTAATTCAAAGTAATTTACTTTCAAGCGGGAGTGATGTACTGTTTTAGTTATATTTCAATTTTTTTTTTTAGAATGATCTATAAAGCAATTGATACAGAAAAAAAGAAAAGAAACTAAAAAAGTAAAAATATTGTAAATTTAGCCCAATCCAGATGTCTCTTTCAAGCTTCGATATTTTCATCCCTGTGACATCTTGCCTTCAATCTGAACGTTGCAGAGGTGTAATGGGTGGAAGAAGTAATCGCCCATCTGTACACTCCTGGAGGTAGTAACAGAGTTACAGTGTTTATATGGAGCTCCCGCTGTACCATACCTTTTCAACGCCGAAACACAATGTGAATCCACAGACTGGGACACCAATATTAGGCCGTCGTATAATCAATATGAATATACAAAGGAGTGATGACCGCTGAGCTTAGTTAGGGCACTTTTGTGAAAAAAAAAAAAAACAGTCTAAAAAAGTCTTTTGATTGAACAAGTTGCTGAAACTAAAATGAAAACAAATGTTTAAAAAAAAAAAGGAGGTTTTGGTGAATGTTGATACCTTTGAGGGCCCAAAAAGAAATCCTCTTATCGTCACTGTTTTACTTGCTAAGGATTGTTTATTGTTTTACCTTCTAAGCCTCTCTGGACAGGAGTACCACTGACGCACCAACGATTAACAGACGCAAGACGTAGAGCCATCTCTGCAGCCTGACGGTGAGAAAGACAAAACTAAGTTTAAAAAGACCATCTGATATAAAAGATTCATACTTCCAATTCAAACTGTGAATATATAAAAATGGTACACGCATCCTGGTCAGGGTCAACACAGTATACAAATGCAGTCACACTGTTTTAATCCAACTATTCAAACTGCAGGCTCTGCTTTCAGGATTTCCTCCCCGCCTCACCTTGGCAGTGGGACATTCCACCATCTGAGCCTCATCCAGACAGATCCTCCACCACTCCACAGCCACCAGAGGGCTGGGTACGGCCATGTAGCGCTTCTGGTTGCGGAAGCGGCGTCCGTCCTTGCTGTTACTGTGGGGAATGTCGACGTAGTTGAGTTCTGAGCGCAGCACGTCGTAGGTGGTGATGACAACATCCTGCTCAGCCAGCATTTGTGGCTGGATGAATCCATGCTTCTTCACACCCTGATAAACCTGAAAATCAAGAAGACGAATCAGAACTATCGGCAAAGAATGGAAATCCTATTTATGCTTTTTTTCTTTGGAAGAAAAATGCCAAAAAGAAAAAAAATATGGAGAGAAGGGAGAAGAGAAGAAGAGGAGAAGGAGAAGGAGAGGAGAGGAGAGGAGAGGAGAAGAGAGGAGAGATTACTATTTATGTAATAAAACAAGCAGCATGGAAACCCTGAGAACAACATCCTTACTATTCAAACTAATGACCGTCTATTTTGGATCGTTGACATGGTCATATGCGCCCTTTCTACCCTTCAGTTAAAAAAAAATCTAACAAAGACTTTAACATCCATCTTCTTGCTCACCAGTACTCGCAGGGAGGAGGACCTGATGTGCCGGTTGATCTCCTCCACCCACTGATGGCAGATGGAGCTGGGGGATATGATGAGGGTGGCACCGGTGGAGACGGGTTTCATGGCGACCAAGCAGTGAGGGCAGTAGAAAGGTGTAGTTTCCAGGCTTTCTTCTTTGTAGTTGACACACTCTGCATGCTGCCACAGCTGGCAGTTCAAACACTGGACGCGAGCCTTGTAGTCGATGATGCCCAGCTCCCCGCAAATACACTCAAAGCGATAGTCCGGGGTGTTGAACGGGAAAACAGACGCTCTCGTCGGGGTTCCACAGGTTTCCTCAAGCCGAGGAGCTTCTCTTGATTCTGCAGGAAGACTTCCCACTCTGGGTATCTTCTTATCTGACTCACTTTTATCCACAGATGTCTGGGAGGCTGTGGTATCCAGCATCCCATCTGACTGATCTGATTTCTCGTTCAGACTTCCATCGCAGTCCTTCTTTGTTTCTGTTTCCTCTGATTCTAGACAGTCAGATGGTGGGGAGAACAGATCTGTTTCGTCCTCTGTAAGAGAGTTCTGCAGCGCTGCTTCTGCCTTTTCCTTTGCTCGCCTCTGAAACATCTTCCTGGGAGTGCTCTCTATGACTTTGGAACTCTTAAAAACATAGAAAATAGGGAAAAAAAGTTAACCAAAAGAACCCCAAACATTTGTATTCATATCTTCAAAAAAAAAAATCATATTTGAAGTTCTTTATTCTTACAGACTTCATTGCTGCTAATGTCTTCTTTGTTTCTTTGTAGTTCTTTCCCAGCTTAAACGACCCTGCCAATCCTCGCCCCTTCACCCGGTCAACCAGGCCTTCGTCGATCAGCTTGGTCAGGGTCTTCTTCATGTGGTTGCGGTTTTTCAAGAGGTCATAACCGTAAGTGGCTCGGATGTAGGTGAAGATGGCGTTGACCGAGGCTCCTTTGCCGGATCTCATCTCCTTGATGGCAGTGAGGAGCATCACGCGCACAGCTGCACGGGAACAGTTCAAAAAGAAAGTCATTAAAAACGGAAGCAGAAACAAAAGCCGAGACGCCTGAGAGGATCGCGAGTGACATACTTGGGTAGGACATTTTGATTTTCGGCTGAGGGTCGGACTTGCGCCGGATAACTTGGTTTCTTTCGAGGGGTGGAGGAGGGACGAAATAATTTACAGATTTTCCCTGCAAGAAGAAAAAAAACCCACAATTTTACTTTTTAGTGTCTCGTTTCCTTCAATACAAGGCATCTTAAAGCAACAGGGCTGTAGACTAATGATAGAAATATTCCCTTTACAGCAAAGAAATAACTACAACATAACATGTGAGGTGGAGAGAAAGAGAGCGAGAGGGAGAGAAGGGAGGAGAAAAGGTGATATTCTGTATTTCAACTGGAGCTGCAGACTGATGCTCTACCTCAGGCAGGGTGAGGGCCTCCTGCTCCACATCCTGTCGGGTGTGAAATAGGATGAGAGCCAAAACTTCAACCGTCTTGCCCAGCCCCATTTCATCAGCCAAGATCCCACCAGGCCACTCCACACCCGCCAGGGGAAATTCTCGGATTAGACTACATCAAAATACAAACTTTTAGAGTCAGTTAAGCTCATACAAATATATATACATAACACACATACTGTGTATATATAACATAACGTCCTTCTTACCTCTACTTATATCTGTCATGTATATCTGTAAGTTGTGGCTTTATAGCTCCAGGTAGTGAGGAACAAGCTTTTAATACAGAAAATGTGTTTTCCTTACCTCCCAGTAAAAGGGTTGTAGAATAACTTCTTTCCACACAGAGTGATCAACTCCCTCCAGAGGAAATGCATCGTTTGTTCTGCAAAAGGAATGGTAAACATTTAAGTGTTGCTATAGTCACAATTCTTTTGTTTCCCCTCTCCTCCCAGGCATTGAGACTGTGTTCCTTAATATCAGCACAGCTCTGTTGTATGTGCATCACTTGTAGTTGACTATCTCGACACATGTGTATACCCTTCAGTCAAATGTGCAGCATTTACGCAGCAAATTGGTTGAGCACCGTACAGTTTATAATCAGACAAGAAGTTGAAACCTTTAGGTGTAGAGTTTCTGAATTTCTCTCTCCGCAGCATCCAGTTGACGGCCTGGCTCTGGTACCGTCTGAGAACAGGAATAAGAGCTTTGTGCTGGACGTCGTAGGTCACCTCCCGGCTCTCTCTCTGATGCAGATGCCTGACGTAATCGTAGAGCTCCTCGACATTTTGCCTCTCCAGGTCGGTGTCACATTCTTCCTCGTTGTTCTCTACAACTTCTGTGTGAAAACACAGCAGAGAAATCCATGGTGGTGTATTACTATTAGAATCATAAGCTGGATTTTATTTTAAACTTTATGTAGGCCAAGGTATCTGAGAACATGAATGACACAATACATTGAAAATGAGGACTAAACACTTACCAGGAATGATGAAGTCGTAGAAATACTCCATTAACTTCTGCATAAGCTGGTTCGCTTTCTTCACCCGAGCATTTCCCTCGCTGAGGAACTCTGGCTTCCCGAGTCCGGTCTCCAGTAAGTAAATCCCGACCTGCAACATGCAGACACACAACAGTTGTTGGAGGAAGTGCATTTTCCCTGTGACATTATGAACCCAGGACTATGACAGTGATTTACGCTGCTTGGGACAAAATCAGAAAGGATAGAGTAATCAGTGAAATAACCTTTGTTGTAATGTTTGGTGGTCTGAAGGCATTGAGGGATGTTCAGTCAATTTATTGTAATAACCACTGCATGATGACAATATCTTGTACACCACCTTCATACCTTGACAGAGTCCTCCTTCTCCTGATGACAGAGCTGCACCACCCTCCTCTTCTGCATCCAGTCCAGATCCTCCAGCGGGATCACATTAAGGCCGCACTCTGCCGTGCAAGTGTCCTCGTCAGGTGTCCACTGCAGTCCCGAGCTGTCATCACTACTGCAGTAACTCAGGCACAGCTGGTCACCCATCCTGTGCAGGACGAACGCTCTCTCCTCACAGTCAGCCGGGATCCAAGCCGGGCAGATGCTGAACTCCCCGATGAGCGCCTTCCAGACGTGACCAAGCTTCACAGCTGGCTCCACCGCGAGAGACAGGGAGGTGGAGGTGAAGGTGCTGTCTAAAGATGTGGCGGGGAGTTCCTCTGTGTGCTGGACGGAGCTGCTGCAGGCAGCTTCTGGGACGTCCTCTGCAGTCGAGAAAAAGGAGCTGCCTGGAGTTGGTTCAGCAGAAATAGCAGAGCAGCTTGGTGTCTCGCCATTTTCCTGGATCACCTCGCCCTTGCGGTCGTCCAGCATGTTCCAGTTCAACCTTTTCTTGCCTTCCTCGTCCACCCTCACGGGAGGGGCACGCTTTCTGCGGCTACTCATGGTTCAACTCTACACAGAAGGCAAAGAGAAGTTCATTTAGATCCGAATGCATCAGTCACTGCGCACAGGAAATATATAGTATACTATGAACAATTATGTCTAAAATGGAATTTCTATTTCATCATTTATTTTATTTAAATCCTCGGAAAATCGAGAGAGAACCCTCATTTGCAATGTCGGCCGAGGTACAGACAACAACAGAGAAGAGGCGGAAACAAATAAATTCACCAGAGAGGGTGTAACAACAAGAGAATGAGCAAAAATAAAACTGGAAGTTCATAAAATGCCATGACTGGCAGAGTGTAATGCTAGTAATGCTTAGTTAAATCCTGGTTGTATATATTCACATTCTTATTTTTTTATATTTTTTAGTACTTACTTACTTTGTATTTAATATTACATGATGTTTAGATTTGCTAACACTGTGTTTTTTTTTTTACTCATATTGTGTGTTGGATAACCTGCTGCTGTAACGCCACAATTTCCCAGTTTGGGATCAATAAAGTTATTTGAATCTATTCTAATGAGGCTACCCTCATTAAAATAAAGCAGAGTTGAAGAATAAGTAGGTTAAAAGCGCTTTATAAATAAATAAATAAATAAATAGAAAGGTAAAGTTGTTGATCGCCCCTTATTGTTGGATTTTAGTTCATATGTATGATAATGAAAATGCACAACATATTTAGTCTTTGCACTCTTGTGACCAGTTCATATCAATCCTGCAACATTTTTCCAAAAACAATCAGAGATAAAGTTGACCACAGAGACTTGTCAGTGTTGTCTGTTGTTCTATGCTGCAACATGTCTAACTTAAGGTTGTCATTTTGAATGGCACATGACCCACAGGAGCTGCCTGTGTGTACTAAGAGCCTGTCACACACTGTGGCAGAGAACTTCTGGAAGCCAACAGGCTAATAAGAGTATTTTGTCCTGAACAGAGCTACTATTGTTCAAATTAAATTGATCACAGTCTGGATTATAAGTGCAGCATGTAGCACGTTGAATGTAAGACAGCATGCATCTGTTACTAAACGAGTTCCCTCCCCTCGATTCAAGTTGAAGTGGATGGAAACAGGGAAGCAGGGCTGCAAAGCTCTGAACACTGTTACACAATGAAAACACTTCCAGGCTGTGCGGCTGCGTGTCGTATCGTCAGACTTGATGACAAACGGGTTGAAGAACAAGCACAGTGAACACATACCTGTCTGGTTTCTATCGCTGCATCAGGAGTCGACTCAGATACTTGAGGCCGAAAAGGCATCAAAACACACAAAAACACACTTCATTTACCGACTCTAATGTTGCTGTTCGCCATTTTTAAATGCAGGAAGTGACGTAAAAGGGAGGAGGGTGGGGGGGGGACGTTTCAACTCCTTCGAATAATTTGCCAATTACTATTTTTTTAATACAAAACAACATATATAATATATACACAACATTTAATATTATAAATAAATATATCTGTAATGTTTTTTTTATCTGAGCAAAATGTGTTTACCTTAACTTACGTTTAATTAAATTAATATTTTATTGCAATGTAAACAAGGCTTATGTGGGCTATTTTCTCGTCTAGCCGCTTTATTATTATTATTATTATTATTTTTAAATAATTCACTTACAACAGTGTTTTTGTTGTTATTTTGTAACAGAGTTTTATTTAAAATGTATTTCGCATGCGCAGTACCTGGTATGGCCACAAGATGGCAGCAGAGGTCGATCTTCCCTTGGTCTGCAACGACGAAAACGCAAGAGCCTCACATCTGTCACTGACTATAGCACGACGAAGCAGGACTGTTTCTGTGAAGTTTGACCAGTCCGTCTATAGTTTTAACGAGGAGATTGAAAAACCTTCAGCGTGACATAGATATGCTTAAGTAATGTAGTCTTTTTTTTTTTTTTTAATTACACTCCGTCCTCCAAATGCCAACAATCCCCACATGTCCACTTGTACATTCTCATACAAAAATGTCATCAATAGGAGTTTTATGCCTGAAACGTGCTCCTAACGTGCAGGAATTGTGTCTTTGAATCAGGGACACTGCAGTGATTGTGACCCGCTTTTAGGATGCAGCGAGGAAGAGGAGAAGAAGGGGGCACCTCATGATCATTGCAGAGAGACAGAGAGAGAGAGAGAGAGAGAGAGAGAGAGAGTCAGTCCCACAGTGTTGTCTCGACTGAAGACAGTCAAGCCTGGTTGCTTCAGAAGAGACGCAGACTCGACATGTCCCGAACTGCCTGCTGCAGGTAGGTAAACCAAAAATGAGACACTTGCTGAGCAGACACGGACTCTCTTGTTAACAGGGGATCGTTTTTCTAACATGCTGGAATATTTCGTCTGCTCTGTTAATTAAGCATCGCCCTTTTAATTGGTCTGCATGTGCATGTGGGGGACGATGTCGGAATGTTGTCCTGTAAATGACACCAGCCGCTTGTAGAGACACAGACAGCTGACAGAGGGTTAAATGAGGGTTTAGATTGAGCACGTCCCAGTCTGTTTATGTGACGCCTTCAGGGGTAAAAGTTGAAGAAACAGTCGCAGGTTGTCATAGATCAGCAGCTGGAGGGAAGTAAATCAGCTGAGACCTTCAACTAAAAGCATACGTAGCTGTCTGTGGTGCTGAAACTCAAAGGTTCTGCTGCTAAGAGAAAATACCTCAAATATTTCAGATACAAAATCAGTTTTTAAGGTTCCACACTGTAGCTTTAATGCAACAGGACTCTAAAAGCTGTGCATTTGACACGTTTCTGCTGTCTGTTTCCACACTCCTTTGGAGGATTGTAGATAAAAGATGATGGAGATCTAAGGTGTTATCACACTGTTCAAGTTATGATGTGATTTTAAAACAGATAAATTAGTCAAATGAGTTTTACACATAGAGCTGTTACTGATTATTTACATGATCAACCATGTGCTGATTATTTTCTAGATTTTATTAAAAGTGTTGGAGGTCAATGTCAGAGGGGTGGGAAGGAAATGGCCATGAAAAATTCCCCGAACTGAATGCAACATTGTGCAATTCTTTGTTTTGTCAAACCATTTACATCACAAAATGTACTGTTTTTTTTTTATTATGAAGACAAAGACGTGCATCACATTTCATCTTTATGAAGTTTACAAAGCCAGAGGTTGTTCTAAATGTATTTGTGCTTCAAAACATCTCAAATGATTAATAAGTCATCCAAATAACTGGAGATTATTTTTCTGTTAATCTTCTTATGTCTTCTTATTCCATGGACTGCAGCTCTAGCAGCTCTAGTTTCATATGTGAAAAACAGGGTTTAATGCTTCAATGTCTCACTTTCAGGGCGTTAACACTGAAGCAGCAGCAGCTCAGTTAACTTCCTTTTCACCCTAAAGTGGATTGATGGACCTCCGTTATGGCCAAACAGACATGATTCTACATTCAGCACCTGTGGCAAAATGTCGAATATGATCACCCTGACCGCCATCAGCATTTTGTACTTGCCTGTTTTGCTGTTTGAGGCGTTTGTGTTGTCCAAAGGCAAGTATGAGAGGTCAGTGGTGCCCAGTTCTGCCTCTCGTCTGGTGGCCAGGATGGACGGGGATATCATAATCGGTGCTCTCTTCTCCGTCCACCACCAACCGTCGGCTGAGAAGGTGGCAGAGAGGAAATGTGGAGAAGTCCGTGAGCAGTATGGCATCCAGAGGGTGGAGGCTATGTTCCACACCTTGGACAGGATTAACTCGGACCCCAACCTGTTACCCAACATCACCCTGGGCTGTGAGATCAGGGACTCGTGCTGGCACTCGTCTGTGGCTCTTGAGCAGAGCATCGAGTTCATTCGAGACTCTCTCATCTCCATCCGGGATGACAAGGACGGAGCCAAGTGGTGCATCGAGGGGGCCCCTTCCAGTCAGCCGCCACCCACCAAGAAGCCCATCGCTGGGGTCATCGGGCCTGGATCGAGCTCGGTCGCAATCCAGGTTCAGAACCTTCTGCAGCTGTTCAACATCCCACAGATCGCCTACTCTGCCACCAGTATTGACCTCAGTGACAAGACATTGTTCAAGTACTTCCTGCGGGTGGTGCCATCGGACACTCTGCAGGCGCGGGCGCTGATAGACATCGTCAAACGATACAACTGGACGTACGTGTCTGCAGTGCACACAGAGGGTAAGACACTTTTACTGAGTGTTCTGCAAAAAAAGGCTTGTCTCTTCAGTAAATAAATCATTAATCTTAATGTTTATGTTGAGCACTTCCGGCTGCAGCTTTGCATGAAAACAAGTGCTGCATAAATGAAGTTTTTGAAATGTTCATATGTAATTTTACTTAACTGATGTAAACATAAACCCCAAACCTGTCCTAAACCTCGCCATGTGATTTTTTTTTTTTTTTTAACTTAGCCTTAGATAAAGTGCTTCAACTGTGGCTCAGTTGGTAGACTCGTCGTCTCAACTGGAAGGTCGACGGTTCGATCCCAAGCTCCTGCAGCAACATAACCGATGTGTCCTTGGGCAAGACACTTAACCCCAAATTGCTCCCACTACTTCATCTGCGGCGTATGAATGGGATTCATTACCTCTGATGGTTTAACGACATAGCAACCTCTGACATCAGTGTGTGAATGGGTGGGTGTGACGTGCGGTATAAAAGCGCTTTGAGTAGTCAGAAGGCTAGAAAAGTGCTATAGAAGCTCAAGTCCATTTACCATTTACCATTTTCTTAGGTTGCAAGTCCTTTTATTCACTTTAAAAGTCTGAATGCATCACTATCACATTTAAAGTTGCAAATATTACTTTTAAGGATGACTGTAGTGATTCAGTTATACCCCTAAATACATTTATTAAACCAACAACAGAATGTTCAAAAAGAGAAATATCATACATTTCAGAAAGCAAAAGCAAAGATGTTCAAAGTTTTGCCCTTCGTAGAATAGCACCAACACACTGTGTCCTACATCTCCAAGGATGCAAACCAATGGCATTTTTCAACAACCTCACACATCCTGTTTGTTATGCAGGTTCTTAACTGGGTTACTAGTTACTGGTTAACTAGGTTTCTTAACCTAAAGACATCAACATGGCTTCATCAGATTTATACTGACTATGTATAATCACACAATACTTTATACCAATGTTACCATGGCTGAGATCGACTCATCATAAGAAATAAACTAGATTATATGAGTATAATTAGTAAAGTGTTTGAAGCAAATGAAAGACAAGAAAGCAAGGCTTCGATACTCACTGAGGCAGGAGCGCTTCCTGTTTGGAACTGGTTCATTAAATGTTGCGTTTAGCTGTGTTATTGTAACTGGTGTTTCCTCTTGTGAGTGACATTTAGACTCTTGCTCTAACAGCAGGGGGCTGCAGACAGTTGTGTATTTGTATGTGAGGCTCATCTACATGATGTTGGTATATAAACAGAGGGCATGTCAGAGGAGGACACCGAGCTTACTGTGCTCATTTGTGAGGTCTAGTTTTTATAGAGAATGTGAGGATTGTTTTTATGCATCAACATACAGCCAAGACACAAACATTCTTTGATATCCTCTTTTTTTAAATCTCTCTTCTTCGCTTCCCTTGTTTTGACAGCTTGTGTTTGATTGGTTGTTCCAGTAGGTTAAAGCTTCTGTTGCAACAAGAGCTTGAGAAGTAGTTGATCTCCAGAGAGTTTTCCATAAGCATTCACACCAAGCTGGTTCACAACCTGATAAGAGAGTTTCTATGTAGACGGTATATGTCAGCGGCAACAAACAGAGCGGTATGGAGCAAATAAAAATGAATATGAGATTCAAGGCGATGAGTAGTGGTGCATTTACATCCTATAACCACAACTACATGGCCGAGGTGCATTTTGAGTCTCTGTTGAAGGATGATGTCAGTTCAGAACAAATAACAAGTTTCATTCATATAGTTACATGAAGAGATTTTCACAGGATGAGCTCTTATCCCGTGCATAACCTGCTCCAGTGCAGGTTGGGTGTTCAGCATAAGTAACCATGGTGATCTACCTTGGTAAGAAGTGAGCCACATCTGTAGTGCTGAAGTTACCTCGATAACTGAAAATCCTGCTGCGTAGTATACCTCCCCTCTGGACAGGTTGACAATAGGTGGAGCTGTTGGGAGTGTTTGATGTATTTTTTTTATGTTCATACCCTTTTGTCTGTTTTGTATGACACAGTAAGGAGAGATCATATCTTTTGCTACATCTTCCACCCACCCCCCTTTAGGTAACATGTTCTCAGTTTTTCAAGTGAATTTCAAATGAAGTATTTTTACTCTCGCCTAAAAAGATTCACAGAGTGGTAATTTTACATTTTGGCCTGCACGAGTAACATCCAATCAAAGTAACTTTACTTTTACTTGATTAGAATATTCTAGTGCTCCTTTGAGCCCTAACAATGCCACACAGGTCAACTGAAGACTGGCATGTAGAGCCGGGGAATTTATACTGCAGGAGCTTAATGAGTGGACGGTCCCAGGTGTGCTGGTGGATTTGCAGCAGGAGAGTAAGTGAGTGCCAAGCCCAGACACACACACGCACACACACACACACACACGCACACGCACACACACACACACACACACACACACACACACACACACACACACTCAAACACGCACGCACTCACACAGACAGAGAGTGAGACGAAAAGCTTTACAACACGGACAAGGAAAGGGAAAAAAACTTGTGACAGGAGGAAGAGGCACAGCTGAGACCATGACAGTGCATACCTGTAATTCCTTTGTATTTTCAAGAGGAAATTTGGGGCAACTTTCTTGTAATATGATCCAAATTTCACCAAATCTCGATTTGAATCCTTAACTAGGACTCTTTTAAAAATAATTTCTTACCTGTAATTGATGCTGAAACATAAATGTGCTCCTTTTGTCCTACCAAACAGCTGTTGAGGTCACCTTTACCCTGTTTGCTCTGCTTGCTCTGATCGTGGCTCTATAAAAAGAAATCTGGGTACATAAAGGGACGCTTAGTAAATGCTAAAGGGAGAGGTGTGTGCTCTCAGCAAAGCGTCCCTGAATAATACTAGGCGAAGAAAACAGAACATTTAATGTGGAATTCCAAATAAAGGGCAAAGCTGGAGTGAATCCAGATCCATTGATTCTCTCTTGTCCTCCTTGTGAGGTCCATCATTATCCTCCTCCCCTAACGGCTGCTCGGCTCTTTCTCCTTAGGTAACTACGGGGAGAGCGGGATGGAGGTGTTCAAAGAGCTCGCCGCGCAGGAAGGCCTCTGCGTCGCCCACTCTGACAAGATCTACAGCAACGCAGGCGAGAGGCACTTTGACAGGCTGCTGAGGAAGCTGCGCGAACGTCTGCCTAAAGCCCGAGTGGTGGTGTGTTTCTGTGAGGGGATGACGGTCCGAGGGCTGCTCATGGCCATGAGACGGCTGGGAGTAGCAGAAGAGTTTCTCCTAATTGGCAGGTTTGTTACAGAGTGTTTTCCCACGGGAGCTTTAGTTTGGTCTGTCTGGGTTTTCTTCTTTTGTTGGATGATAAGCAGACAAGCTTTCTCACAACAATGATGAAAAGAATCTCTTACCCTTTTTTTATTGTTTTTTTTTTTTTTATGTGATCACATTAACTCAAGTTAAAACGAGAAACAAATAAATTACTCATATTATTTGCCCTATTTTCACCAACTAGATATTTCCGTCAGTCATGAAGATATTATTCTCTAAATCCCAAATTCAATCTGAACCAGTGTTATGAATTCATGGATGTTCAAATTAAATAGTTTTGTCTTTCTCGGCTTCAAACTCCAAATGAAATGTTCAATCTTTCAAAAAGAAGACAGCTTTGGTATTAAGTACCCATTGTGGAGCTTTCATTTACCAAATGACAGACAAGGACACATGTTTAATATTTCCAAAAGACACATCAAATCATCGCCATCATGATGGAGATTCAGATGTTGAATTCCATAATAAAAAAGAAGCTTCTCTTAGGTTATTATGCAAACTCTCCTGGTATCACTAAGAATCTGTTTTAGTGTTGTAAGTGATTGTTTCCCTGAAAAAAAAAGGTTTTTTCTCCTTTGCTGCTTTTAGCCAACGTTTTCTGAAACACAGCTAACATGTCACCTCAGTAATAGAAACACAAAAAATAATCTCAATTGAAGCACTAACTTTATAAAAGCTATCTGAGAGGGAGAGAGAGAGAGAGAGAGAGAGAGAGAGAGAGAGAGAGAGAGAGAGAGAGAGTGTAGGGAATGACTTGCAGGAAAGGAGCCACAGGTCGGATTCAAACCTGCGCCACCTTCTTTAAGGACTACAGCCTCTATACATGGGGTGCATTAAAGGGGACACATTATGAGGTCTGCATAAGTCTTACAACATAGAGAAAAATACAATCCCCTCCCCTGATATCTCCACCCATGGACTCCACCTCAAATCTAGAACAAAACTTTTTGCGGCAGTCTGCCATTTTTATTCTCGCTGCAGAGTAGGGATGTCTACTGGGAAAACTCGGGGGGGGCTTATTGCATTTAAAGAGACATACACACCAAAACGGAGCGTTCTGAGAGAGCTGGTTTACACAGGGTCACAAACCTCCTCTGGTGCTTGATTCATGTTATATTCTGACCACAGCACAGATGTTTAATTTAGACCACAGGAGACTGTTTGAAAAGGTAGAAAGGGGTCCTCTTTAACTGAACACTAGTAAGCTGGCACCCCCGTTTTGATGCTTTCACATCTCATAATCTTCCTCAGCAGATAACCTCTGACATATCAGATGAAGATGATTGTATTTCATTTCCATGTTATTTAAAAACTGATTCAATGTATTTTAACTTTTAAGGCCTTAAGCAGCTTTTGTATAGCTTTCATTCATGAAATCTACTGCGTTTTATTATAAGAATATTCCCTTTTTTTTTTGCAGAATTGAATCTGTCATAATGAAAATAAACGACGCTGGCCAGATAATCTAATTGAATCTTCCTCAGCAGATTGACTTTGTGGTCAGTTCTCCATGTGGCCTTCAAAGACTAAATTTAAAGTTCATTTTTGACCTTGGAAAATTAAGTAAGTAGCTTTTCTGAAGACATCATTTGTACAATATAATTGAATAGCGCTGGTAGAACTCAAAGTTGTCCCATCTGTCTCATAAATTCATTTAATTGTGCCACATTAATTGATGACCTCTGTGGTGATAATGAAGATAAATGTTTCTGGCCAGACAATCTCTCAGTCTTCAAATGCGCCAGGCTGTTTCACAAGCTTTCAATTACATAAAACGATGTTCCACAGCAGGTGAGGCTGTGAATTTAAATTTGTATCAGCGCTTTAAAGACGTCTCCTTCACAGTAGTTCTGAAGTTTATGTTGAAAGTTTAGTTTAGACTTTGGAAACAAAGGTGGAAAAATTAATCTTACAACAAGGCTTGTTAAAAGTTGTTCTGCAGCTTTTGACCGTATTCTTTAGTTATACATAAATGTTGTTTATTTTCATTGAGATATGTTCCCACCTGTCAGTCAATACAAACCACGCCCCAAGGTATGCAAATATACAATATATATATGATTCTTAGCTTTAATATAATCAAAAAGATGTGTTGTCTTTTTTTAAGTCACCCCCTATAGAGTTTAAAAAAATGAAATGAGCTCAGTAAATTGTACAATTCCAAGGAAAATTACAGCATGGTCATGTGATAAAAATGGCAATATGAATCACACTTTATATTCAGCTACATGCGGGATGTATGGTTTATAAAAAGTTCAAATGGAATTGAAATCTTTTCTTCTTTTTTTTTTCCTTCTGGGAGGAGAGAAGCTCTGAAAGCAGAAGCGGCTTTGAGTGAGGCTCAGTAATGAATAATGCATCCTCGCAGCGAGCTCTCCCTCTTGCTGTCAGATCACAGACAGGATGGGCTAATGTGGGACAGCACCTCCAGCATAAGCCGAGGAGCGTGGAGTAGTGAACATCAAAGCTTGTATCAGCACTTAAAGCAGACATTCCCTCTTTGGAGTGGAGTCTCAGCTCACCTCCAGTCCTGTTAGCAGCACCTGAAACCAGGCTGCTATCAAAGCTGGCTATGGTTGATTTACACAGAGTGGTTTATTAATGTGAGGCAGCTTTATTCACAAAGGCTGATGAGAAGGAGTCGAATCCTTTTTTTCCAACCAGCGTGATGAATAGCATGCATTGAAAAAGGAATGTTTTAAAGTCTAAACTTGCACTCACCCCTTCCACTTGAATTTGCTCTGTTGCTTAAGTCTCAGCGGAAGATAAAGAGTGTGTGTCTATGTGCGTGTGTGTGTATGTGTTTTCTTTCTGGGTCAAGGAGACGTCTGAAAAAGGAAAATGTTTTTTAGAGCAATGCAGTAAGTGAACACATGCAGGCATGAGCTATAGGCCAATGATAGCGCCCCGAGGTGCTGGTCATCAGCCATCCATCTTCTTCTTCTTCTTCTGCTGTGTGGAGGGTGAAAAAAACATCCACTTTCCACACTGGAGAATGGAGATGCCGCACATCTCAAACAACGCACAACACACTTTTTTGACCTTCAGCTGAAGCTCTCAATGTTTGAGAAAGGTTAATTTTTTTTTTAGATTAGCTGAATAAATACTCTCAACTCTGCAATGGTTCCTGGTTTTGTGGTATCATTGTGTCCTGAGTCTCTACAGTGCTTACGTGTTGTGTGGACGTCAGAGCTGTAGGTTTCTGGCGCTCACAGTGTTGGACTGTGAAGCGTGTGATGCTGAGAAGCAGATGGCCAGGTACTGTTGTTGATACTGTCACACTGGACATTCATTGTCAGCTCATTCTTAGAAGTGCCAGCCAAGCCAAACGTGCTATTATTGGCTCTCGTTTCACCAAATGTGAACTTTTTGAAGGCTGGTGGCTGATATGTTTGTACTGCGGATGAACTGCATTTTGTGGAAACGCCTCTCTCGGGATATGATTCTGTTTCAAATACAAAGATTCACTGTTTTGCCCTAGATTTATGTCGGTCTTTGCAGGGAAGAAGAGAAAATCGCAGTAGTTTGTTGGTGTCACACAGAAAAGCATGAGAAAAACTTGTTTTTATCTGGTTATGAAACAGACTGAAATTAAAAACTGATGCCTCTATGTGACCTACAAAAGCAAACGAGACCATCTGCAACAAGATTGGCTGCTGTAGTTTTTTTCATTTTTGATTCATTCATTCAAGATTCATTTTTGGACTTTTTGTCTTTTATTGATAAGACAGCTGAAGCAAGACAGGGAATGTGGAGAGAGAGAGAGAGAGAGAGAGAGAGAGAGAGTGGGAAGATGTGCTCTAAAAAGCGTCAGGACAGGGAGTTGAACCTGCAACCCAAAAGACAAGGACTACAGCCTCTGTACATGCTGCACCTGCTCTAACACCTGAGATGAAACAGCGCTCCCTGCAGTCATTTAAAAGACTGTGGACGCTGTTCCCCCCGGGTAGTTGTCAGACGAGGCTTTTTCTAGTTGCCTTTGTTTAGATTTTCTACAAAACGCTACAAAAGCTGCTAATAGTCAGTAGCAACAAAGTTCAATAAGTGGGATTGAACCTAAGTCCCGCCTCTTACCATGAAGAAAGCCAATCATAGTTTAATGTCGTAATCTGGCCACCACTAATGTCTCACTTCTGGTTTAACAAACTTATTAATTTTTCTGTCCATGTTGCTACAAAGACTTTTAATATTGATATGATACACTTTATTGTCCCCTTAGGGAAATTTGTGCTGCACACATTTAGCCGCCTCCACAGTAATATTAATGAATATGAAGACATAAACACAAACAACAAGCCACAGTCAGATGTGTTGATATATTTTTTTATGAGCTCTTTTTGTCATGCAATATAAAAAGTTGTACTATTTTGCACATAAAGATCTGAGTGTTGTTTCCGATTGAGGCGAGTGACACTTGTTCTCTCCTACATGTATGCATCACAGATTTGACCGCTCACTGCATTTTACACTGCTACAGTAAGCTGCATATGCTACTCAATAGAAGCTTTTAATGGAGCATGAGTCATAAGTAAAGTGTCAAACAAAGGCATTTGTTTCATTAGCATGATGTCTGATGAGAGGATTCAATGAAAATGTGACATTTAAATAGTGGTATTTCAACCATAAATACAAACAATGAGTGGTGTGGATAGAAAATCACACTTACGGAGTCTGTGAGGAGGCTGGGAGATGTACTGTAACAGAGCTAATCTGTGAATTCTCACAGGACTTGTGTTTGTGATGAATGTTTTTTTTTTTTTCTTCTTCTTCTTCTTTCAGCAAGTACAGCGAGTATCTACGCCCGTCAGCAGGAAGGCTGAAAGAGACACAAAGTCAGGGCAACAAAAGGGAGAATGTTTCTGCAGGATTCAGTGTGAGGCTCATTAGTGAGGCAACATGTAGCTTCAGATGTGACAGACATTTACGGCTTCGTCATCGTCGTGAAACAATAGAAGTCCTTCTGCTGGATGCAGACTTCTGTTTGTTATACAATTTTTAGACTGTTTCTGGAGCAAAACATTCCTAATTACTTGACTATAAATAGCAGTTGGAGTTGGGGTTGGGTTAGAAGTCGTATTAACTGTCCCTTTCAATACATTTTTTTTCTATCTTTTTAATGGCTTTTTAGAATTTTTATTTTGATTACCTCTTTTTGAACCTCTCTGCCAATACATCAGCATGAAATCCTTGAGTTGCAAAACCCTTTCATGTGCTTCACATATATTAGCAGTACCTTGCAGTCACAGAGCTAAACAGTTGTTTGTCGGCCCAAAATGTTACCCTTAGACCTCTGACTAAGCCAAGAGAAGAGAGAAGCTCTATAGGAGAAAAAAAACATTCCACTGCTCGATTAAAAACACTGCTGACCCCTTTCCAAAGTTGACATTTTTGTTTCCTGTGTAGGCAGCTACTGTAGAAATGAATTATGCTCTTGTTTGTTTTGTGCGGTATAAGAGCACATAGCAAACCTTTCATTATCAGCTCTGGTTGAACCACAGAATAAATAATTCCAACAAAAACCCAAACCGGATATTTGCTCAGGATTTAAGTGATTATTAAGGGGTCATTTTCTTCTGACATCTCGTTGAAATGTACATGCTTAAACTTAGAATTATATAACATGAAACCCTTTAAATTAACTTTCCTCTGTTTGGATTAGAGCATAGAGCCACATCTTGGGCAATAGGTTAAAGATTAGTTTCATCGATGCTGCAAATGGAATATTATTGTCAGCAAAGCAAGTGACACGGGGAGTCATATAGAAAAGGTAGGTTTTTAATTGACCCACACAAAGAAAGCCAAATTTACAAACATAATTGTAAGAACTAGGCCTATAAAAGAAGTCTACTTAATATTACTCTTTAACAGGTGTTGGTGGAAAACCTATGAGGTGAGAGTTTAGGTGAGACAGCTGTTACCGCTGTTTGGCTGTGGCCATCACAATTTATGTAGAAAAGAAAATGAATAATTTGAGTTTTTAGAGTTAGATGTTCTGCTCAGATTTGAATGTGAAGATAGTATGAGATGCACACATTGTTGCTGGTTCCAGTAGTTGCAATTGTCTCCTCTTCTGCAGTGACGGCTGGGCAGACCGGGTCGAGGTGGTGGAGGGATACGAGCAAGAGGCGGTGGGCGGCATCACAGTCAAGCTTCAGTCTAAAGAAGTCTCCTCCTTCGACGAATACTTCCTGAAACTCCAACTCAGCACCAACACCCGTAACCCCTGGTTCCCCGAGTTCTGGCAGTACCGCTTTCAGTGCCGACTTCCCGGACACCCGCTGGAGAACATGAATTATGCACGAAACTGCTCAGGTAGCTAAACAATCTGTCAGCCATCAGTTATGATGTTTCCTGCAGTTTTTCTGCTTTACGGTTTTCTGCCGGTGTGCACATCAGCATGTCTGTTGTGATGTGTTCAATGCTCTGAGGACAGAGCCAAAAGGCCACATAAACTGGAGCACGTTCTTTATTCATGAATTACACTGCAAGGGGGTTGACTTACTCTGACTCAGTCCAATAATCTATTTTTCATATTGTTTATTTCTGTGACACTTGGCTTTACAGAGGATGAGGATCTAGGTAAATGACATCCTTTTCTTTTGCAAAGGAACAAACTGAATTACCGGAAACAATGCTCAGAAAGCATGTTTCAAAAACAACATTTATTTACATACTACTCATACATTTTTCTTTTGAAAATACATTAACAGAACATATATTTACGTTACCAATTCTCATTCACAAAGCTGATATCAATAGAACAGCAGATTCCGCAAAAATCAAGTTCTTCTTATAGTAAACTATTTGGAAATCTTTCAAAAAAACCTTTGTAAGTAAACGTAAATATAAAATTCTGCATGTGGTGAACAACATTTTAAAATTTTCAGTTGACAGCACTTGAGGTTTTTAAAGTAATTTTATTCTTTTGCATCTTATTAATGCATTTATTTTAACATTTTTTTTATTATTTTCTCTGTTTGAATATTATTTAATAGAGCCTCTCTTTTTTAAATGCACATACCTCAAGCTTTATTCATTCCTTCATTTTAATAGCAATTATGACAGTATCAGTGTTGGAGATAGAGTTATGGTCTATTGTCCTGTCACCTCTATTGTTTTTATTTGATTATTCATATTTACTTTCTCGGTGTAGAACTCCAAGACGGTGAGTGAATCCCTCTGAATGGATCTGTAATGCTTTAGAAGTATTATATACATAGAGGTTGACTGATATTAAAGCTTTATCACATGATTTGATAGCTTTATTATTTTTCTACATGTGCTATTAATATCAGTTCACCTCTACTATATGAAGCTATTGGGATGTTTTTATGTTCCTTACAGTGCAGTGAGAGCCTGACTATTAACTCTGCTCTTCCATTGTGTCTCCCACTCTTTTTGGTCCTAATACAACTAATTTTAAAACAACCCAATAACATTGAGTGAAATGGTTACTTGGCTGGTCCGGCTTAGGTTGCATGTAGCCACAGAAATAGTATAAAGTCATTCTGCACCAGATTCCCGCAACGACCATTTTCCTCCTCTGATAACTCAGGGTTGGAAAGCACATGTGCTTTTATATTGTACTGCTGTGTCCCAGGTTTCAAGTTGTGATAAGTGAGAATATCTGAGGATTATTTTCATTTCAAAGCTTCTCCATTAACGAGGGGCTGTCAGGAAAATTGATAGTAAAAAATTGGAGGCCATATATCACAGTAAAATAACATACAGACACGTGATAACCGTTTAGGTTTGACAGCAGCTAATGCTGGCATTCTAAAAAAATGTTCTTTAATCCTATAGCAAACGTTATTTAAAGAGTATCTTACTGCCGTATCGTTATGTTATTCAAACTGAGACATGATAGAACGAATCACAAGATAGAGGACTGGGCATAACTTTCAGATGAATTTGATTCGAAAAAGCTTTTTAATTGGTCAAAAAAGTGGTAATGAATCATCAGACATTTGAAATGTTTTACAGGAAGATAAAATACAGTTATTGAATGTAAAAATACTCAGATAATACTTATTGAAATATATTTGGCAGATAAATATGCATTTAACACAGGAAACGAGGAAAATGCATTTTTCATTTCATGGGGACTTTAAGCTAAGGATTTATGCCTTTCTAATGTGAAGTCATGCACTACCAAAGGCTATTATTAGGTTTCAGCCTCTAGCTAGATGTCATTTTAACTAGGAAAGAATTGAATGCTAACGTTAGCTTTCTGTTAGTACACCAAAAGTATTGGTAAGGGTTAAAATATGGATTTCCCTTCAAGTTTTTATTGTTCAACTAAAGAAAAAGTTAATGATTTGTCAGGTATCCTTAAATTATTACTTTCAATCAATTAACCACAGTTTGACATTATAACAGCTCTTGAACTTCCTATGCCGAGCATGATGCTGAAAATGGCCGCTGTGTGAATATGGTCAATAGATAACACATTTATTTAAAATCACTGAATTGTAGTTTTATATTTGGACAGAGAAGGTTTGGTATTCTTCTAATCCCGACATGGAGCATTCGCTCCTCTGCCTGCATGCTGTCATCATGACATCATTTCATCGTGTCTGAAGCTCTCACAGCTCAGTGAGTGAGGCGAGCGTCAAAGCCAAGGAGCTGTTAAACTAGGTCATCACCAGCAGCTCCCATCGGACGCTCCCCCAGCTGCTACCCGACTGAATTCCCTATTCCTGTTTGTTTGAACTGGCACTCAAGTTTCCCAGCAGTCATTTTTAACCATCATTACTGGAGTTAACACGATGGTGAGAAACACACCAGTGAGGGATGATGATGCTCTTAAGCTTATCCGACTCATGTATCATGCAGTTTTATGTTGTCAGGTGGCGTGGATGAATCCTGTCGTTTACAGAGCATCTGACAATGTTCATGACATATAAGAAGACTGCATGAATGTTATTTTAGGATGTAATAGAGAATCTCTATATTATACAAAATCTGCATCTCTCTCTCTGCATCATCTGTAATGACTACATTAGACTAGATCACAACTTCATGGTCTGCTTGAGTATGAAATGATCTTTGAACAACCTGGCGTCCTTGGTAGTTCAATACAATATGGGTAAATTAAAGAAAACGTTAGAAAAAAGAAGATACAATACAACTGTCTGATGGTTTTAACTAAACTAAAAGTAAGGCAAATACATCGTGAGAATATTTTTTGTTAATTTCATGTTCAAAATGTTTAATCTTTGCTATGTTGCCAAATCAGGAAGATTTATAAGATCGATCAAATGCTACTATTTGTAACATTCATCCCCTTACAGAGAAATGTTAAAAATGTGTAACTTAACCTTTTATGAATGAAAAAAACAGAGAAATCACAATCTTTAATTACCATTACTTTTTTGATAGGCCTAGTTATCAGTAACATGAATGAGAAATGATCACTGTGGATTCACACATATTTGGTCAACAGTGCTGTCTTGCTCAGTAATGATATGACTTTCAGTCACTGTAATTACATTTTGGGTATAAATTACAGCATGACACCAGCATAAATTAAGTTTTTTGGAGCCGCAATGAACACCTAATGTTATAAAGTATAATATCGTCCAGGGGGGAATCCAGTTACAGTTTGGCAAGCTGTATCACTTCCCATCAGTTATTATGTATTCAGCTGATACATCACCTCACACTTGCTTGCCATAAAATATTAAACAGGGGGTTTGGAAGAGATTCAAGGGACAGATTAAGGTTAAAGGGACGATAAATGGTGTATCGCTCTAATTTCCTTTTAGCAAATAAAATAAAAAATCTTTCAGAATCTGAGATAAAAACTCCTGGAGCGTTGATGTGAAAAAAAAAAAAAGCTTTTCCAACAGGATCCTTTTGTAAGAAGTGTGAGTATGTGTATGAAAATCAATAAGTGAAGACTCTCACAGCATACTTTGTAGAATTAATTTTAGGGAAAGGAAGAAAGAATAAGAATGAAAGAGATAAAGAGAAACAAAGAGAAGCAAGGGTCTTCATCAACAAGAGTGGTGCCGTTATGGTTTTAAGCAGCAAAGAGGCCTCATCATCATCATCATTAGGGATATAAAAGCTGCCACGAGTAATTACTGTTTTAAGGCTGTAAAGATGAATCATCACGAAATTATAGCAAACAATGATTGCGCGGAGAGTGTAACATCGGTCTAAGTTGGCCAGCTGTCAGCAATCAGTGTTTTTAATCAAACGTTTTTAGGCAGATTTTTAAAAATTAAAACATTTAAAGATTAGTAAGACCAATTAGCAACAAAAAATGAAGCTGTTTCACATGAAAAGCTGCGTTTATCTCACAATCTCCTTTGGATGTCCGGAGGGGCTGCAAGCTGAGCTGCAGCTAATGTGAATTGTGGCTAATTTGAGCTGCTGTTAACATGAGCTGCGACTGATTATTTCAGTTTGGGCTCAGCTTGTTTCTAGATCACTTCTTCAACGTAGTGAGCCAGGCCTATAACAATTATAGCAACCACATCATGTTAGTACAGGGTAAGTAATTTACAGCTGATAAACATAGTAACAGTGTTGTTGTTTTTTTTTTCGTATGAGAAAGGAAAGAGCTGCCGACGCACGTACCTGGTCTGCTGTTTAACATAAACGGATTGAAAGCATGGCCTTTTAATGACATTAAGCTGACATCTTACTTCAAGGAGCAACTAAAAAACCTGCTTACTCTGCTTCTAGCTTGCATTACACTGAATTGATAGGGTGTGGTTTGGACATAACATGCTGTTCTTTTAACGTTTGAATCACTTTTGTGTCATTCACTCATCGTGTTCGTGTTAAACAATACAAAAAGAAGACATGCATTGGAGTAGTTGTGCCACTTTTCTGCTTGAGGAGACACAATGTCAGTGGCACAGCATTCTAGACCGACTCTAATTGAGTCCTGACTCATAAACGCAGAAACGGGTAGTCTTGCCATGGTAACAAGGTTTCTTTGAAGCCATTTTCCGAGGCTTCCAGTTCTTTTAAAGCAGTCTCCCGCTGAGACAAAGAGGCGTGTAGCTGGCTGCCTGTTTTTCAGAGAATAATTACAAGAATATATCAGCGAGCACCCTATCACTCCTTTGTAATATGATAAGTCATGCTAGACACACCTGTTCAGAACGAAGCTGGAAAATATTTGTGTGACACATAACATGCTACTGCTCGCAGCAATGAAGCACCCCCTGTAAGGCTTTTCCTGTAATCTTTAAAAACAAACAAAAAAAAAAAGAAGCAAGTCCTGGAAATGGATTCTTAACTGTTTTCTCGTGTGTGGACAGGTTATGAAAGTCTTGAGGACAACTACGTTCAAGACAGCAAGATGGGCTTCGTCATCAACGCCATCTATGCCATGGCCCACGGGCTGCATGACATGCACACTCACCTTTGCCCCGGCCATGTGGGTCTCTGTGACAACATGTTGCCTGTCGATGGGAGCCACTTGCTTGATTTTCTCCTCAAGACATCCTTCGCGGGGGTCTCTGGAGAGGACATTTGGTTTGATGAGAACGGGGACTCACCTGGGAGGTAAAATACTCTTCATCTTTGATCCTTAAGATTCAGTGAAGTCCAATATTTTGGTTTGCCAGAAATGTTATCCCTTACCGTAAGTGACCCACAACCAGTGGTGGAAGAGATGATTCAGAGCCTTTATTTAAACACTTTACCTGGATGCATCTTAGTTGATTCTGCCAAATCTTTACAATTCTACTGCCGTTCTCTGCTGAGGATGACCCCCCCCCCCCCCCCCCCCCCCCCCCCCCCTTAGCTTTGACAAACAAATCCATGCAGGTTGAAAATTCATCACTACCTGTGTGACAGCCATGACTGCCTTTGGAGACACTACATTTAAAAAGAGTCAGATATACTTTGAAATACAAAAATACTGCATAGTGTTGTCTTTTGGCAGATTTTTCAGCTGGTTCCGAAAACTGCCGATAGAATAACAGTTCTTCATATTCTCACAGAGCTTTCCACTGAGTTGTTGCTTTCACACAGAAAGCTGACTTAAGGGTTCTGAACAATCTCGAGTAGGAGATATTCTGAAGGATTTTTTGGGCTCCTCTGATTTAACCACTCTTAATCTCTTGTCTTTCTAACCACTATCAGGTACGAGATAATGAACTTCCAGCGTGTGGAGCCTGGTGTTTATGACTACATCAACATCGGATCCTGGCATGAAGGCGTCCTCAGTCTGGATGATGAAATGATGCAGATGAACCGCAGTGACATGGTCCGCTCTGTCTGCAGCGAGCCCTGCTCCATAGGAGAGATAAAGGTGTGGGACAAAACCTCCAGATACTATCCTGTTAATGATGCATGTTGCCTCTGAACCTCCATGTTTTATCTTTACAATGTTTTTACTGTTCTTTGAACATTAGAACTACAATTCTACAGGACCAAAAAAAGAATACTTGCATAAAGTTGACTGTTTAGGACTTGATCTTTAAATCACACCCTGATTCGATCCCGCCCAGCCCTACTCTTAACTCGCCAATGACATCACTGCACCAGGACCAGCTGCGAGATGTGGACGCCCTAATCTTTTTTTGTCTGACTCATTTTTAGATGGAAACAATCTCAGAGTATAGGCCCCCTAGTGGAAAATATTTGACATTTCTCTGCATGTTTTGTCGGCCAGGTGATCAGGAAGGGAGAAGTGAGCTGCTGCTGGATCTGCACTGCCTGTAAGGACAATGAGTACGTCCAGGATGAGTTCACATGTAAGGCCTGTGAGCTGGGCTGGTGGCCGGACAAAGAACTGGAAGGTAAGGTTGAAATCTCTCTACTTACAAAAACTGACCTGCAATGCAATGCAAACACTGTCTACGAGGGTATAATGGGTACTGATACTACCTTAATCTTAATCAGAACTGCCCCCTCTGTTGGCTTTACATACTTTAAAGGCGTTTCTTGTATTATTTCGGTCTTTTTTGTGTGTTTATTCGTCTAGTTTATAATTGCCTTTCTTTATGTTATTTTCTTCATTGTACAGCACTTTGGTCTGCTGCTGCTTTTTTTTTTCATAGGTTTTTAAAAAACTAGACTTGACCTAATATGTATGTAATGTCATTAAGAAACTTATAATGTATAATGTGATTGCCCCATTGGCAGATTTATTTTGACTTATAACAATCATCTCAGGCCTTGCTTTTTCCTTTTCTCACATTTCAAAATAAGATTTTTATCTGGAACTTGTCTGCCAAATGAAACTAGATAAATACACTTTCTAAGATGTGAGTGTTTGCGATGTACAAACCAAATGTTCCTCACAGCAGGTTTAAATCCCCTATCCATATTAATGCAATGCGGTATCTTAATTCTGATGAATAATAAAAAATGTTGTCCTGCAAGTTTCATCCTTAAATAGAGATAAATGTAAATTATTGCATTGGCCACAGGCTGAGTTCCTGTTGCATGACTGATGTTTTTTAGCGATAAAGGGGAAACTTTTTTGGTCTTGTCTGCGCTGTAGAAAGTTAAGTTCTTAAGAGCCTTTTCTCTTCTCATCCCTCCAACTGTTCTCCGCACAGCTTGTCCTGCTACGAATTTTGCAGCACTATTTCATAAACCTGCTACGTCCTATTTTCATCGCTTTCCCATGACACCTGAGAGCCATTCATCATCTTCACCGTTTTATCCGACAGCAGCCCTACTTCACTTACCACTCTTCTGGCCCACTTTCAAAGGCCTTCTGTTCTGTTCAAAGACAAGACACTCTCTTAATAGGATCATCCTGCCTCTCTCCATGCTGTTTCGCTTTTTTTTTCTTTATTTTTCTTTAACCTTTAGTTGCACTTGAAGACGAGAAAATGTGAAGCTCTGGGATGACATGAAAATTATTCCTGTGCAGTTTTTCTCACCCCAACCCTCCTGCTGGTAAACAATGAATAAATAAACCTGCTTAAATTAGTTGTTCAAAGTGTTTTCTCAACATTAGGCATGAAAGAGATGTTTTTTGGATCCATGAAAAAGACAGTGATTTACTTTGTCCTGCTGCATAGCCCTCTTTCCCTGGCCACAACCCAGCCTGGCCATGGCTCAGTAGAAGGGGGGTTTATTTATAGTTGAGCTAAAAACCTACTTTGGGACCCACTGTATTTTCTCTGGCTTACACATATTTAACTTATTTTATATGTGCCCATACAATAAGGCCTCGAAATCTGAAAGTTGTTGTATAATTTTTCTCAAAATGAACTGTTTTGTTGAAGTTTTCGTTCTCCAGAAAACACAAATGTTACCACCATGCTCATACTGATATGAAGAAATGTGTATGATCTGCTCTTAATATATTGAGCTTGTGTGTTTATATTGTCCTGTTTTTATCCTTTTCAGTGTGTGAACCGATCCCTCTGCGCTACCTCGAGTGGAGCAACCCAGAGTCCATTATCCAGGTGGTTTTCTCCTGCATGGGCATCCTGGTCACGTCATTTGTCACCTTAGTCTTTGTCTTGTATCGTGACACACCTGTGGTCAAGTCCTCCAGCCGGGAGCTCTGCTACATCATCCTGGCTGGGATCTTCCTGGGCTATCTGTGTCCTTTCACCCTCATCGCCCGTCCCACAGTGGCCTCCTGCTACCTCCAGAGGCTGCTTGTTGGACTCTCGGCTGCGATGTGCTACTCTGCCCTGGTCACCAAAACCAACCGCATCGCACGTATCCTGGCCGGAAGCAAGAAGAAGATTTGCACCAGGAAACCGAGGTTCATGAGCGCTTGGGCTCAAGTTGTCATTGCCTCCATCCTGATCAGTGTCCAGCTCACCTTGGAGGTCACCCTCATCATCATGGAGCCTCCTGAACCCATTAAGTCCTACCCAAGCATCAAAGAAGTCTTCCTCATCTGCAACACCAGCAATGTTGGTGTTGTGGCGCCTCTGGGCTACAACGGCTTGCTCATCATGAGCTGCACTTACTACGCCTTCAAGACCCGCAACGTTCCAGCTAATTTCAACGAAGCCAAATACATCGCCTTCACCATGTACACCACCTGTATCATCTGGCTGGCGTTTGTGCCCATCTACTTTGGCAGCAACTACAAGATCATCACCACGTCCTTCTCTGTGAGCCTCAGTGTGACTGTAGCTTTGGGCTGTATGTTCACGCCAAAGATGTACATCATCATCTGCAAGCCGGAGCGAAATGTGCGCAGCGCCTTCACCACATCTGATGCTGTGCGAATGCACGTCGGCGACGGCAAGATAGTCTGCAGAAGCAACAGCCTGCTCAACATGTTCAAGAGGAAGAAGAACACTGGAAACGGCAGGTATGTTCATTAATTGAATCTGTGAGTCGTGCTCCTGAGGCACCTAAGGGATGCTGGTTTTACTGTAATTCCCTCTCTAAGGGAAGCTGATGTCTTACTGTATTCACTTTCAAAGGGACACCTGTTGTAAAGTGTGACGGATATAGGTCAGTGCTCAATTCACACAGCCATTTTAACCTTTGAACTTTTGATACAATTAAAACAAGCATCTCTGTGTGCTAAAGGATAACAAGTGGGATGTCAAACAGAGAAAACAGGGTTTCTGCAGAGTTTACAAAACAAAAACGTTTTTGTGACCAGCTATATAACAGCAGGGTTACAGTGGCCTCAAATTATTTCTCTAAAATGATTTATGACATTATGGACTGATGGAGCCTCTGTTTTAACCAGTAACAGTGCTACTAATTGTAATAAGTCTACTGGTTCTTGCAACATTCTCCCTGTTACATCACACATTTTACAAAACCATTTTAGGATGAAAGGCTCTGGTCGGCAAAAAGGAATGATATTTTTTTTGTAAATTGAATTTAAAGCTATTTTAAGGATTGTGTCCCCTAACACCGTTTTTTGCACTGGCAGCCCCCATGATCTCACATTCAGAGCGCTTGTGGCGAGCGCTGACTGTCGCTAGATTATGCAAGTCTTCTCACAGCACCTCCACCTCCTTTTATTCAAGGATATTATTACAAAGAAAACATAAAAACAGTGTCAAGTATTGTGTACTGGAATAGGCAGAAGCTCTAGATCTGGAAATGGCAACCAAGAACAAAACAATACTGGGTGTACAGGCCTTTAGTTTCTCCTTCATCATTGGTCTCAGAAGTTCCACCCATATTTGATTTTGATTGGTGGGTGAGAGAACTGATATTGACAAGTGAGGTGATATTCCAAAATTTGAAGTATTTTGAGCGCTGTGAGTTTACGACAAAAAACAGCTGACACCTAGGGCATTTTTTGCACTTAGTATGCTGAAAACACTGTACTGCAGTAATTTAAAAAAAAGATACTACCATCGCAAATAATGCTATTAGAGGTCACAGGCCCTTAATTTCAACTTAGGCCATTTTTGTCTTCAGTAAACTGACTTTAGTGGAGGTGGGTGGGTCGAATTTTTATAGAACTGCAGATACCCTGGAACATTATGTATGATATGATGATGAATATAAATATATATTTGAATAATTAGTTTTTGCTTACGTGAACCACAGATGCTATTTGTGTCTCCTTTTTCTGGGTTCCTGTGCAGTAACAGCCGTCTTTATTTTGTTCATAGTTCTAATGGAAAGTCTGTGTCATGGTCTGAACCAGGTGCAAGACATCCTCCAAAAGGGGATCACACATGGCACAGACTGTCAGTGCATGTGAAGAGACAGGAAGCAGGTTCCAATCAGATGGCTGTCATCAAACCCTTAACTAATACCTACCAAAACAGAGGCCTGGAGTTCTCAGACCTTAGCACCAAGACTTTATACAATGTGGCAGAGGAGGACGAGGGCGATCCCGTCAGATACAATTACAATCCCCCCGTCACTCCCCCCATGATGGCACACGGGCAGATTCCCCACTGTGGGCTGATAAAAGACCAGGGAAATGAGATTGAGCTGTATACCCCTGAGCATTTACGGCCACTGAGCATTATCTCCCAACACAACATCATGGACCACCTGCAGGAGGAGAGGCTGGTTGGTAAATTCAACAGGGACTTCCCTGAGTTTAATGATTTGATAAGCATGCCCGAAGCTGTTAGTGGTGGCATGCCTGTGTACCACCAGGCCCACCTCATCCAGCAGGAACCAGTCCTGCCTTTGCACCTCGACCCGTTCGATGAGGAGCCCAACTCCCCTCTAGAGGACGAGGAGGAGATGGAGAATGAGCACTTTGGCCTTCTTCACGGCTACATGTACAACAACGCTGAGATTCATGACGAGGAGGATTTTGTTGAGGTCAAATTAGCCATGGATGACTCTCTGGCTCTGATGCCTCCCTCTCCTTTTCGAGATTGCGCTGCTCCTCCGATGAGCCCTTTTCCCAACTCGCCTGTGTCTGAGTCGATTTTGTGCAGTCCTCCAAATGTGACATACGCCTCTGTCATCCTCAGAGACCTAAAGCAAAGCTCCTCAACTCTATGAGTGTATTCGCCAATCATAACCTGTTGTAATATATCCAGAAGTTCATAATGACTTGTGTTGTACATGATGATAAGGAAAGAGTCAGTCTGTGGACTGACAGGTCCTTTTTCACTCTGTAATTGATAGCTTTTACATGATAAGGGTGAACAACAAGGCGCCATATTTTAAAATTATTTTCGATGTTGTCTACAATATGAGGATTTGTCTTACAAACGTATGCTAACATAAGCTTTTAAGAGAAACTAGATTTTGTGCTTATACGACAAACAACTAAGATTATCTGTATGTACATTTATTATTATGAATAGATTCATAGGGAAAAATAGGCAACAAAACAAGCTGATGACTTTACTGATTCTAAACAGGAAACGTTTAGGATGAATATCATTTGTGTGTAATGTAAAATGTTGCAATTTGTAAACAATATTTTACAATATGTGTGTGTTTTGTATACCAGGAAACGAAGGGAACTTGCGTTTGATATTTTGGAAAATATAAGCATTTGCTTTCTGAAATGTAAGTTGATGAGAAAGCATTTATATCATTGTACGATCTGTCTGCTAAGAACAAAGCAGCAGCTAACAGCTATTAGCTTAGTTTAGCAAAAAAAGACTAGACAGGGGAAAACAGCAGTACTCTGCACAAAAGCGTCGTTTTCACATACACTGCTACATCAGTCATTTTTGCACTTTGGTTTTTGTATGGATTTAAACAAAAACATATAAAGTGGTTACTTGTGACTTTCAAATGTGCTGATCGGGTGACAGTGTGATATTTAGATATGTAGGTGAGCTGTTCCCCCAGTTTAAACTTGTTTTGCTAAGCTAACCACTTACTGGCGTTAGCTTCAATATCAGGGTATAGACGTAAGATTGGGGTAATTTTTTCACCTTAACTTTGGTTACAAAGTAAATAACTATATTCCCAAAATGTTAAACTTGATAAAAGAATAAATTATCCGTGATTTTTTTGATAGATACAGTACTGCCAGGCAACGCATTGACTGTATCACGAATGTAGCAGCAGACAAGTGCCACATTTTCATCAAATTCTTTATTGTTTTGTATGTTTATCTAATTTTTATGGTCTTGAAATGCCATTTAGAGTAGTTTCAAGTTTGTATCTTTTATATTAAGACATCTGATTTCATAATTGTATAGATTTATGTATAAGAAATGACATACATATGTTTTGTGAATGTATGAATTGTGTGTCATATTTTGGTATTAAGCTGTTATCTTTATGCATTACAGTATAAACTCATTTGCTGTTTATGCTTCCATTGTGCGATGGGTTGTGTACGCCAATCAATTTCCTGAATATTAAGACTTTAAGAGCCTATCAAAACTGTATAATGTGAAGTGCTAATGTTACCGTTAAAAGAACAACTTGAATAAGGTATTTGCAACCTGAGATATACGCAGTATTAATAAAGTCTGCCATTTAAACAAATCTTAACTGTAGAACATTTAACAGGACACTTGTTTAACTGGAGTAAAGTAAGTTTTCTATGTGTTTGTGTCCTGTTTTTCCTGCATGGTGAAACATTAAGAGACTTTGAATTAACTTGGTCAATTCCAAAAGGTATTTTAGAACCAAAGGTCAAAGATTTATGAGGTAAGAGGTAAGGTAAGCACTCATAAACCTGAAGATAATCAAAAAGCAACATATTTACAGACCAACACTTTTTGCTTGACTTGTAGAAGATCTATTTGAGTCATTGTTCAGGATAAAGACCATACCTGTGCCTCATCATGGCAGGGAGCTCTTCGACATTACGTAAAGACAAGCTGTTTAAAGTTTTAGTCATAGGGGATACAGATGTTGGAAAGAGCAGTATTATCTTGCGTTACGCTAGCAAACGCTTTGATGAGAGATACAAATCCTCCATAGGAGTTGACTTTTCTCTGAAAACAATCGAATGGGATTGCAATACAGTGGTGAGACTGCAGCTTTGGGATATTGCAGGTGAGTGTAAACGTTGTGATTCTGTCTGTGCTTTGCCCTTCAGAGCCAGAAAGACACATGACTCTGTAGCATGCGTCAAAACTTATAAAAATCATGTGCCATAGATATTTAATACAATGTTGTGAAATCTGCAGTTATTACAACCTCAACAACAAAAAACCTGAAAAACTACAGTAACAGCACTTAAACAAATCTCACTACATCAGATGAAAGCTAGTTTAACTGTAGTCTAATATGTGACCCTGTAGCGCTAAACTTCTTAACAATGTTTTGGGGCCTCAAGTTTGCTAGCTTACAGTGTTCACCAAAATTGGCAGCTCTTTAAAATTGGCTTCGACTGGTAGTTGAAAATTTAGCTAGCTAGCAAGATAGTAACATGATTCGGGAAATGCAAAGGTATATTAAATAGAGAAGGAATGCTGGCAAAGTGGGTATGAACATTTCCCTCGGCTATAACAAAACTACAGACAAACTATAACCAATACATATACTCACTGTAGGCCTACTAAAGAGACAGAAAATACACGAGTGAAACTTATTTTTTCTTACCAGTTATGTTAAAAATCTGGTCACATGAATGAAACAGTGGGGGGGATTTTAAAGCTCTTGAAGAGCTAGCTCAGTGCAAATGACGGCTATAAACTGATTTCCACAGTAAAATGTTTAATTCCCCCAATGAAAGCACATAATTACATACCGACCTAAGGAACCTGTCTCACATAAAACCATGACTTTAGTTCAAATCCAAGAACTGTATTTTGTCATATATCAATTTATGCTTCAGGTTTGAGCACAAGCTGTTTTGAGGTGAAGATTACACATTTCTGTTCTGTTCTCTAAGGTCAGGAGTGGTTCAAGAAGATGTCCAGAGTGTACTACAAAGGTGCCATGGGAGCACTTGTTGTTTTTGACATAAGAAACAGCTCCACCTTGGAGGCTGCCTCAAAATGGAAACAGGACCTAGATAGCAAAGTGTGTCTGGAAAGCGGACGTCCGGTGCCTGCTGTCCTTGTGGCCAACAAATGTGACCTGACAGGAAACGACAGCGATGTGGCGGGCTCTCTGGACGGCTTCTGTATTGACAACAGCTTCACGTGCTGGTTTAAGACTTCTGCAAAGGTGTGTGTTACGGAACGATTTTAACGTATTCCCATAACTTGTGATTGAAATATCAGCAAACGTGTTATTCTACCTTCAGCAGGTGCAAGGTATTCATTATCTTATGTGTGCCTATTTTTAAAGTAGAAGGACTCTCATACTCTTTTCTTTATTATACACAAACATGTGACTGGCTGGTTGATTTACTTATTGGCCTATTTATGTTATTTTAAGCTTGGATAATACTTTTATAGATAGTAGTTCTTTGTTTGCATTTCTGAAACTTAACTCTGTATCTGTAAACTCACCAGTAGGTCATGTAGTTCACTGTAAAACTTCACAAGGGATTTTATGCTGTAATAGATAACTTTAACACTAAAGCCATACAACCTGCTCATAAAACATCTTCAAATATTAACAAGCAGGAAAGCAGGAACAACTTGCAAGCTTTAGCACCTAGCCAAACACTTAACTCAACAGATGCATACACAATGAATTAAATCACATCTCCCCTCTGCACCATCTATAGGAAAATGTAAATATTGATGAGGCATTTGCCGTCCTTGTCAAACAAATGATGCGGTGCGATGTTGGCCTGTCTAATGAAGAGGACGATGGGGGCTTGGTCAAACTGAATCTACCTCGTGAGGAGAGTAAGAGCCGGACACCGTGCTGCTGAAGACCATGGCTCTGATTCAAAGAGACACACAACAGTAGATAGACAGTTTCATATTTACGCCTTGTTATGTTACACAATAAGGTGTAGACAGTGTGGGCTGCCTCATAAACACGTTTATCTGATAATCCACTGACACTGTCAGGCTAATAAAGCAATCAGCACGATACACATCCTGCTGAGAGAGAGTCTGTGACTACCCGACACCAAGACTTGCTTGTGTTTGACCTACTGTAATAAGGCCAAACACTATAAGACACTAAGCACTGCCATTCTCTCAGCTACACACAAACAGAAAGAGAAAGGGACAAAATGTTGGTAAAAATCCGGAATAAAATCTGTTAGATACTCCCCATTAAAAGACAACAAATTCAATCTGAGTGTTACTTGTGTGTTATGCAACCCATGCATATAATTATCTGTTAATCACTTCACAGTGAGATGAGCTGAGACCCATGCATAAGCATCGCCGCTCCGCCTTGATATGGCCAATAGCAGAGAAAAAGCTATCAGCATGACCTGATTTTGGTGGAGGGAGAGAATATGTGAAAATGCGCCACACTGCGACTGACACACACCACCCAGAGAGGACGGAGTGTGCTGAGCTGCAGGGAGTAGACTCCCTATGCTGCCTCTAATCAGTGATGGACCATAAGTATCTAAAAGGATGTTTACGGATGTTATGTTGTTTCACTTTTTATTTCTGTAAGTGGAAGTCAGCCACAAATGCATGACTGCATTTGGACGGTGTGTTTTTCTGTGTGTACATCAGTTCTGCAGCTTCAAGCAATCAATCAATCAATCTGTATTTATATAGCACTAAATTATAAGAAAGGTTACATAACACTTTACAAAAACATAAGGTCCAGATTGTATTCTTTGATATGAAAGACATAAATCCTCCATTAAAAAGTTCTCTGTAACAGTGGCAAGTAAAAACATACTTTTAACAATCAATCAAGTCAATCCATAGTTATTTGTATAGCGCCAGTGCATAGCAAATGTTACCTAAACACTTTTTCCAAAAAAGAGCAGGTCTAGACCGTACTCTTTGTCATATTATTTGCAGAGATCCAACATTAATCCACCATGAGCAAAGCCCTTGGCAGCAGTAAGGCGCTTAGTAGAGGTGGCAAGCAAAAACTTCCTCTTAACAGTCAGAAAACTCAAGCAGCACCGGCCTGGTGGTGAACAGCCGTCTGCTCTGACAGGTTGGGTTGAGAAAGTGTGATTGAGGAAGAGAGACATGAATATGACCAAACAAACAAACAGACAGACAGACAGAGAGAAATACATATGGCAACAAAGCCACAACAGATAACACAAACCTATTGTCAGATCTCCAACATCATTCCTAAAATTATCAATAATATCAGCAAATAAACTAATAAGTGTTATTTAAGCACTTTATTGTAACTACTGATAAATGCAGATAAGAAAAGTAATAATGTGTGACTCTGAAGCAGAAAAAAAACACAATTTAGCAATAATAAGTACAATACCTGTCCCTCAAAATGTCACTGAAGCACACGAGTTACTCGGAAACATTTCTTGGAAACATAAACATTTCTTCGAAAGAGCTTTTTTCAAGACAAGTTTACAGGAGCGAAAATAACGTAACCTTAATTGGAGAGCTTTATCGTGTGGATATTTCTCTGGTGCTTTAAAATGTAGAAATGTGAATTCACTTCATTTGAGATCCATCCTCCTGTCGTCGACACTCTCCACTTCATTCTGTCTTACATAAGTCTGTGACACGTGTTCTCTTTTGAGATCTTTTCTTTGAGTTTCTGTTATTTTTGTTGTCCTGACATGTTTATGTGTTCTAGTTAATAAAATGCTGTACTGTGTTGGCCAAATATTTTTGATTATTCTTGTAATTGAGTAAGCATTTAAAACCGATTTAATTCCAATATATTTGCACTATAAAATATATCTACTTATAAATATATATCTAGTAGTAAATATTTCAAGCTACCTTTTTGTTCACTATTTTAAGAACTGGATGATTTAAATAGAAATAATACTCTTGATTTATTCCAATTCAAATGATCTACTTCAATGTAGTGCCTTATCGATATGTGAGCAAAGTGAAACCTGGTCGCCCTTTGTGCTTTGTAAATGAAACAGGTTATTTTTGCACACCTATCTGTCCTTTGCTGTCCTGTAGTTTTACTTTTCAGTGTCCTTGCTGTGCATCTTGGGAACTGTTCTACATCCTGCCGCCTGATACCTAACACACAGAAGCTTTGTCCAAATTCAGGCCCCATCGGTGTACGTCAGGTTTTAATTGAAACTTGGACAAGTCTATGTGTGAAACCCCTTACTGCTTTGTAACACCAGCTTTTATACATTTTGCTGAACAAGTGAGTTATGAAATACGAGCCAGGACGGCAGTTTACCTCAACTGTGCCTGAGGGAAAGCGAGGAAAAAGAAAGACACAACTGCTAATTATGGATTTATGTCCCAGATAGGCGAGACCTAGATTCAGGAGTCAAACAGGGAAGCATAGTCCCGATACTTTGTTCACATCGGACACAAAAGCTCTGCCTTTTGACTTGTTGTTTATAAATATGACTGTCTGAATGGAAGCCCCACTCTCTTCAACAGATCCCATCACTTGTGCATTATTGATATTGCCCTATTTTATCTGCCCTCCAGTGTGCATTTTCACTTGGCAGCTTCTTTCATATATTCATGATTGCATGAAAATTTCAACTTCCTCCAACTTATGAATAGGTTGAAGAGGAGTGAAGCAGTGTACATCTCTTGCTATGCTTTTTTATCACACTCCTATTGTGCCCTGAGTGACCCATTTTTTATTGGATGTTGTCAGTAAAGTATTAACTGTTTGTGGGAGGCAGACAGAGATACCAGACTGTTATTTTATCACACAAATAATCTGAATGTTTCATTTATTCTTTGATGTCCCAGCTTTCTCTAGCGTGAAAATGGAAAATACTGAGTGTGTGCAAAACATGCCGCCACGAGGTGAATGAACCCGACTACTGAAAATAGGCCATATCCTGTACCATAAAAGCAACCAATCATGGGCAAGGAATCCATATGTTGCTGTCCATGGTCCTGGATTTTGGCTTTAAGAGGAGCCCCCTACAATAGGAACCCAGATTGCAGAAAGAATGTTGGCAGAGTCCGCCATCTAGTGTGCAAGCTATGCATGTGCAAGGGTAAAGCTTTGTGGCGTTTCTACATAAAGTAATATTAGAAATACAGGAATTTATGTCAAAGAAGACATCTTGTTTAGCAATCTGTGACTGTATGTATACTTATTATAAATATTGAATCCTTTATTAGCCATTTGTAGTTTGTAAGTCAGTAGTTTATTTAGTATTATCTCATATTTCAGAATCAGCTTTATTGGCCAGGTATGCTTACACACACATGGAATTTAACTTTGGTGAACTGTGCTCTCTTATGTACAAGTATAACATTACATTTCAACAATAAGCACGAATAAGCAAAGACTAATATGTACAAGACTAAATAAGAAACATTGAATCTTCTCTGCGATTGTTAATGGTTTGTTTGACCATAGACAAAGACAAACTTCTCACTTTTTCCCTCTGTCTTGATGCGTTTGATATCATTTGAATTGCCTTGTTGCTGAATTGTGCTATATAAATACATACATTGTACATTGCCTACATAAAAGTATTCAAATAAAATTGTAAAAATTAAAACATAAGATCTATATTGCATACATGCAGCTGTGTAATGAAACTTGACATACTGTTGACCTTATCGGTACAACATTGAGGGATTTAGAAATACGACAGTGAAATAAAATAAAAACTAGAGTGACGCAGGACATTCAAAACAAACACTCAGAAAAATAGAAAAATAGCTATTTTAACCATTTACTCATCTAAAAAAAATCTTTGTTCTTCACTGTGTGTCTCTCTAGATCTTTAATCTATAAGGTTCCAACGTCCTTGCAGAGTAAATAATGTGTTTCAAACTAAATAACATGTGCTTTACTGTTGGAATCAACCAACAGTCCTACTACCTTCTTCTTAATACTTATGTGTGTGTCAGATGTATTATTTATGGTACACTTCTTAATTCCTGAAAATCTAAATTATTCAATTAAAATTCCAAATAAAGCAGAGAAATGTAGTGTAATAAAAATAATGGGAATCCAAAATGAAAGCACACAAAGGTGATCTTTTAACTAGATTTTCTGGTTTTCTTCCAACCAATTTTTCTGGTTTTTCAAATTCTCTGTGGAGATCAATTAACCTAATTTTTCCTCCTTTGGGAACCAGAGGAAAGCGGAAACACGGCCTATTTTCCAAGCACACACAATAGACTAGATCCTGGGAACTTAACAGATAACAAAAGAACTACCCTGCTATCACATTACTGAGGGAAATATTTTCAGTAAAGGATGATGCAAGAGGAAAATGCTTTGATGCGTCTTCCAAATAAAATCTTTGTCATGTTGGTCTTTATGCCACTGTATGTAAGTATTTGTTATATTATAGACTTAAAGGATTGTGTATGTCACTAAAGAGCTCCTTTTTATTTCTCGGCCTAAACCATAAGGCTGCTCCTCAGCCACCAGGGGGCCTCAAAACAAACTTATTTTCAATCACCTCCTTTAAAAAGCATCTGAAAATGTCATCACACCAGAAATGTGTGGCATGTAAAGCTTTCCAAATGTTGTAATAATAATAATAATAATTATTATTATTATTATAATAATCATGATGAAGAATCACAAAAAAAGAAAACAAAATGAGAAAACAAAAACCCAAGAAGAAGTACAAGAAGAATAGTTTTTTTTTAATACATTCTTAACGTATATAGATAGATTGTATATATATAGCTTATAAGGAACACAGGAATTTAATTTAATAAATATTAATTATTGAGCTGTGGAAAAGGGGTAGGATTAAATAAGTTTTATACTTCTTCCTACTCCTTTTCAGGCATATCAATTGAATGTATGTCATTTTCCTTTTCTTTTTTTTGTGAAATAATTTGAACATTGTTTTTTGTTTATTGTATTTTCGTGCTTTTCATTTTTTTTGTGTGTGTTTGATATGTTTGCTTTTATTTGATATGTCTGAAACAAATTGAATCAACCAATCGATCAACGTTGTCACAGAATTTGACGGTGCACAATATTCAGCACTACACCAGCCCCCCAGCATCCGGGTGACCCGCACTGCGCAGACTCAATCTCCGCTGCAGTTCACTGCGTTTCCGTAGCACGGTTTGCTACCCGCTGAGCCCTGGCCGGGGGAAACAGCTCACGGAAACGACTGATCCCGAGCGAAATAACATTAAAGCTTGTTCCACGTCAATGGGCGGATTTAACACCGATATCGGAAGAAAAAAAAAGACTCGCTAATTCAAATGTGCGAGACTCGGGTTCCTTTTTTTTGGAGAGTGCGCTTGGCAACACCCTCAGTAACATGTGAGATGTGTACAGAAAGATATTAACTGTGCGTTATTTCGGCTAACTAGCTAGCGGCTTCCCCCCCCACCCCCCTCTCTCTCTCTCTCTCTCTCTCTGTGGCCAATTTATGGTAAGCTCGCTCGATCTGTATTTCTACCGTCGCGTCTGTTAACCCGGGGGGGAAAATGAAGAAGTTTTACATTAGGAAGGTGTTGGACGGCTTGACAGCGGCTTCTTCTTCCTCCTCCTCCTCAACCACCCAGCCGGGGACTCCCAAGGAAAACGACGTCGTCCAGGAGACTCTCCAGTCGGAGCATTTCCAGCTCTGCAAGGTGGGTTAATATTACCCCCGGACTGTTTCTGCACACTGACAAGTCAGATGACAGTGGCGTGACCCAACACTGGGGGTTTGTTTTCATTCACATCAGCGAGCACTTGCTTTACAAGGCATGGAGGCTTAAACTAAACGCATGCAGCACTCACAGACAACAAAATAATAATAAGGGAATGAGGATATTTAAGTGCAAGTGAGATATATGGAGTAATCAACAAGGGGTTTATTTTCTTTAATTACTTGGCTTGTGTGTCCCATGTCTGCTTGTGCATGGTCGCACTCAAGTCACTGCTTTTATAACAATTACTGCAAGTTAGCTCCCTGAGTGTAATTGTAGACTCTATATGTTTCAATGCATCTTTATAAAACATGGCAATTATGTAAAATGTAACCCCCCCCACCCCCCCTCCACCTCCTCCTCCTCCACCTCTTCCTCCTCCCTTCTAGTGAAGAAGAAGAAGAGATCCATTCCTCTGATAATTCAGCCACAGAGAACAAAGTCCACGTTCAGCTAAATCTAATATGAGCAGTATGAGAATGATAAAAATCAAGTGGATGTGATTGAGTTACAGCCTGGCCATTTGCAGTGGGGGGAAAAAAACAAACAAATAACAAAACAATATAGCTCAGTGTGTTTTTGATTTGTGATTTGAAAGAGACTTCTACATGCTTGGTGGAACAATTTTGCGACATTGTGTCAATGAAAGGGTCCACCACCGGCTGCTGATTTACATTTACAATAAATAATACTCAATAGAGCCTGACAGGGGGTGTCTTTCTTTACACCAGTAGGATCTCTAGTTTAGAAGGCTATTACGTCATTGATTAGCAATTTGGCAGCCAAAACAATAAAGTTGTCACCTGGAATGAAATAACATCTTTAATACATTGATTTTAAAACTAATATGAATCTGCTAAGATAGATAGAACACTGTCTTCTTCAGTGAAATACTGTTTTCTATAGCATTAATATGTGGCCGACCCAACCTGTTGTGGCCAACTTTGCTGGGATGATCTGCTACGTGCGATGCAGACAGTGCTGAGAGGGAAAGTGTAATGATGTTTTTTTTTTTTATACATTAGTTGCATTGAAATATGCACTCTTGAGGGCTGTTGTAGACATGGAGGAATGATGAACATACATCTTTCTGAGTATGTTTGTGAGCATCGCTTTCAGACAGACTTGAAAATGTGAACCTGTCTTTTTAATCCCACCCTCGCTGGTCCGCACGCATTGACCCTCAGTTTGATTTAAAATCATGCATATTAGATGAATAATCCAGCCTGCAAGGTGTCGCTAGAAAAGGTTTCTGCTTGTGTGAAATGTTTAAACATCATGGAGAGCCAGCCCACCAGCTACTGGGGAGCAGAACGGGTCAGGTCCCCAGGTTACGGGGGCCACGGCATTACCTGTTACATAATGCTGCTGCAAGATACGAACAGCGCATGCATGGCTGGACAAGGTTTCCAACCTGAAATAATTGAGTTATACAGTAGATGGATGATGATATGATTTTGGTGGCAGTGATGGGGGGGGGGGCTAGATGCAGGATATGAAGTGCACTCCATGGCTAGAAGTGTTAGCCTGTGATGGTTAAAATGAATTTATTACTAATAAGCCTGCACACGTGTGTGTGAGGCAGACAGCAGAAACAAATCTAAGTCCCCATTTGCCCTCATGTTAATGCTTTATCTCACTTTGATCATAGGTCTAATTTTCCAGTTAATGGATTACAGTTCTGGGAGATCATTACAATTTTTTGTCTCCAGTTCTGCCAGCGTGACTGTGTAGCAAGTGATTGATTATCTGACTGGAGCTCTAATATAAATTCTGCTCTTTCCTGCAGACTGTGCGTCATGGTTTCCCATATCAACCATCCTCAATGGCTTTTGACCCCGTGCAGAAAATCTTGGCCGTCGGGACTCAGACTGGAGCTTTGAGGCTGTATCCTTTTTATTATTTGCACAGGAAAAAGAAGAAAGCAACACAAGTTGAGTAAAGCTTGGATCACTCCGGTGATTTTACAACATCCTGCATTTCGTTGTGTGCGCGCGCGCGCGCGCGCGCGCGCGCACACACACACACACACACACACACACACACACACACACACACACACACACACACACACATGCTGTGCTTAATTTCCTGATATCATATTTGAAAAATATGATATCACCAAGAGGTGCCTTAAGATTCCAAAAAGTCTGGTGCAGTAAATGACCTGCTTTTTACTCATCAAACACAACAAATGTAAAAAAAAGAAAAGAAAGAATCCTAACCATACAGCAGGGCAGCGCAGGGCTCAGAGGTAGACACTAGCTGGGGTGTGTATCAGTGCAACCAGCAGCCTCCTTCTCCTGGAGCACCAGGCTCATTAGCGCTATCTCTGCAGTAGCATGAACAGCTCCTCTGCCATATGCCGAGAAGCAAACCTCATCAACTGTGCTGCCCAGTCTGTGCCAGGATGCCACTTCATATGTGCTGTAAACATCACCGGACCTGCACAACACACACACACACACACACACACACACACAATCAAGCTGCTACAGTGCTGTGTTGTCCCTCGGGCAGCTGGGAGTCAGTTTTGTTTGTATTCAAGGATGGAAATTTGTTTTAACAGCTAACCAAGTCACTTCCATGAGTCACGGCAACAAAGATTACCCTTGGATTCCAGGCTATTAAACACTGCTTGTGATAGTGCGGTCATGTTGAGGTTATTTGGTTTGCAGCGTTTTGTCAGAGTTGAGCCCTTTAGCGTTTAAACACAGGGTTCCCCTTTTGTGGCGATGTCCTGCCCTGTGTGCTTTATTTAGATTTTCATTACAAGTGGATCTGTCCTCGTCTTTATCCACTCTTCAGATTAAGAGAGCATTGTGTTTACAAGGCGACACCCAGAGAGCACACACAGACACACACACACACAAACACACTGCGTCCATGTAGTCGTGTGCGAGGTGGAGCTGATGGGATTACTGTCATTCAGGCAATAGGTCCATTTATCAAAAGACAGGCTGCATCGATCCACCTCATTGCCCCCGGAGTTTGGAAACGCTGCCACAGCTCAGTAGACATAAGCTCAATGAGGTGTCTACAAGCAATAAATGTCTGCTTTTACAAGATCTGTCTCTACTACAGTGTTTTAATCAGTGTAACTGTAGATACTCCTAACCCCCTTCCTCATCTTCCTCCTCTTCTTTCTGTGCCCTTAAGTTTTGGCAAGTTTTTTTTTGTGTGTGTGTGTGTGTGTGTGGATCAAAACAAAATGGCAATTAAAAATAATTTGACACACTGAATTGGAAAGACAGTAGTGGCAGTGAAAGTTTCAAACTTTTAAGAGGAAAAGTTGCAGTTGAATAAGCATGTGATGACCTTCCAACACAGAAGAAGTGCTGTCAGACTGCGAGACAACCAGCCTGAAGCCTCCTCTCCTTTTTTTTTTTTTTTAGGCTTGAACTAAAGTCTGCAGAAAACATTTTTCTCTTGTTCCAATTCTGAGCTAGCATGATTAAGATAACTTCCTGTCACGATGATTATCAGCTGGCTACGCAAGTAAACATGCTGATGTTGAAACACTGTGGTGAACCACGGTGGTTCACCAGTTGAGGAAGTGTTGATGTTTCAGTGGAGATGACTAAGTATGTATGTGAAGATCTTTCTCAGAGTTTGAGAGCAACATGTCCAGATGAAAACAGTGTTGGCCTGCAACTACTGTTTTAGTATTTTTAAATCTGTGGGTTATTTTCTAGATACTTCGTTTGATCTGAAGTGTAAGATGTTTTGTATTTGGGGGTGGCAGTAGCACCAAGGTATGGAAATTGGTGTGGATGCTGGAATTAACTTCTCAAGTGCAGAGGAACTCTAGAGCAAGGCACTGAACCCCCCCCCCCACTGTGTGCAGCCCCCCTCACTCTGACATCTCTCCATTAATATGTCCATAGGTCCTGTTTGTGCATGTGTGAGTAGCATTCAGTATGTCTCAATGACATAGTATACACCCTAATTTCTTATGGTGCTGGTAGCATAGCTGTAAGTGCATGTGCCCCATGTACAGTACAGAGGCTTTCTCCTCAAGAGTGGTCAGCGCAGGTTCGAATCCCACCTGTGGTTCCTTTCCCCGCATGTCGTTCCCCACTCTTTTCCCCCGGTTTCTGACTATCCACTGTCCTGTCTCTAGGGAAAAAAAACAACAGAATTTTGGAGGATAAATACAGAATATGAAATTCAAAAAGTTACATTTTAAATATTCATCCAGCCAACAGTCCAAATCTCTGAGATATTCTGCTAACTATCGTTTCTCTAACTCTAGGATATAAAGCTAAATTAATCATGTATTTTTTGGAAGTACTGCAAGTTAAACCCTTTTTTTTATTTTATCACAAGATCGAAAGCTTGAGAAAGGAACTATTATTTGACCTTTTGTAAAAGCTCCAGTGAGGAGTTTTCAGTCGGTTATTAAACAGACTGAAATTGTTACTGATGCCATCATATAACCTCCAAAAGTAAAACAGACCATTAGCAACAAGATTGATTATATTTCTTTGTAGTAGTTTCTAATGCTTTTAAGTAAACTCTGCCGAGATATAAGTAAGAACCCAAAGATATAAATAAGAACCCAAAGATATAAATAAGAAACAAACAATATTGACAAAAAAAAGAACCAAACCAACCAATTTAACCCTAACATCAAAAGACCCCAGGCAGCACAAGAACTCAACAACATGAAGTGAGTCCATGAATGTCTTAGTAATTTCCTGCTAGCCTAGAAAGTAACTGGGCTCAGCAGCACCATTAACCTACATTGCATCAGATCAGATCAGGCTCCAGACACATGAAAATTTATGATGACAAACAGAAAATAAACAGGCAACCGCAGCACCTTATGTTATCGGTTATAAGTTTGTTGAAGTAATCCTACATGCTGTAAGGCAGTGGTTCTCAACTGGTGGATCGGGACTGGAAAGTGGGTCACTGAGCCGTTTGCAGTGGGTCGCCATGTGTGCCTGGAATTGATATTTGTCAAAAAGTCTTTCAAAAGCTTTTCAAATGTTTTTTGTTTCTTCGTTTTATCCCAATTTATGTACAGGCTGAGGTCTAAACTGCACATGTTCTCATCAAATACATCTGATTGGTTGAAAAATATCAGAAATTGGGGGTGGCAATTATTCAGGAAGGAGTTGGTGGTGGGTCTTGAGTAGAGCAGAGGCGTTTGGCAGCTGCAGAGTAAGATTTTGGAATTGAGGACGCACCCCCGTCTTTTAAATTGGAGGTGTTGAAGCATTTTGGCTTCCCCAAGACGGAAAATGAGAGAGGTGAGAAGATAACAGACAAGACAAAAACTGTGTGCAAATATTGCAAGAAGACAGGGAACTACACAAAAAGCACACAACCGACATGATGCAGCATTTAATTGACACCACAATGAGAAGCTCCAATCACCTTCCCTTTTTTTAAAGAACAAAAAAAAAAAACATTAAAAGGCCAAACCCACGATGACAAGTGCGTTTGAAGCCCCTAAAAAAGGAATCGTTTGTCTACAGTCTCATTTTGTAAAATAAATCGTGCGAGAATGGTATCGTGAATCTTGTTGATTTTTGAGCCTACACCCCAGTGTTTCTTGTTAACATTTTCTGCTCTTTAGACGGCTGCTCCATGTTTATGTATTCACAACCAGCGGCTATGAAACAGACTTAATGACTCTTCCTCCTCCATTGTGGACCTGCGCGGACATGATTAATAATTCTGACAAATGTTTTACAGAACTTTTGGGGCCAGGAGCTAAAAGTGGACACAAAAGGTCACGGGTGGAGGGGGGGGGGAGGGCAGGCGAGTTCAGTTTCTAACAGCTCCTCCGATAGCGCCGGCTTAAAGTCTGAAAGTCTGCTTGCCTCCCATCCTTGTGCAGAAGTAAAGCCCACTCTCGAGTCCTGAAAAAAAGTCTCCTGCAAACCCCACCTTAGTTTGTTTAAGGCACTGAGGGATTGTTTGATCACAGCTGGGTTGATCCTGTTCAGCTGTATTGTGCTGTGTCAGCTCAGGATGGACTCCGATAGGGAACACAGCTGTCTGTCTTTGGAGCTTTTCATCATCAGCAGCATTATCACATTAAAAGAATGAGAAGCAGATCACCTTTTTTTTTTCTTTCTCTCTGATTTGATCACACGCTGCTTCTTTCTGCCTTTGTTGGTGTGCTTGATCGGTGCTCACACCATCCATCTGTGAAAGTGATTAAAGGCTGCTTGAAGAAGCTTCTCCTCATTATGCTCCTCGTATCTGTGCTGTTTGTGGGAGTATCTGGAGGGTTTTGTGGGATACACATTTCAGGCCTGCTGCCACTGTGGAGCTCTGTGGTGTTCCTTCAGACATGCTGGCTCCTCTTTTAGTTCACACACAGGTCATTGAATCCCTGCATTAGGTTTTGGCTGAATTGGTGACTTGGCTGTTTTTGGAACGGACAGATTTAGTATGCGGGGATTCTCTGACCTGAAGTCACCTGTTCAATGTAGAAGGACGGGAGAGTTCAGTTAATCACGCTGCCGTCATACTTGCTGACGCATGTGAATAAATAAGTCAGACAGGGCCCACTGATTTTATTTATAACCCACTACTTTGACTTGTTTCATGTTCTCCACAGTTCCTCTTTTGGAATGCAAATGCTAACTTATATTTAGTTACAAAAACTAGGAGCTTGGGATAGTTCGTGTTGATGGAGGAGGAAGAATAATACTCACAGTAGACTAGTGTATTAGATCATATTTTGCATGAAATTCTTTTGTAACTGTCCGTTTTTCCTTAACTGAGTTGACTTTTAGCTTCGGCCGTGCAGGCGTGGAGTGCTACTGTCAGCATGAGAGCGGCGCTGCTGTCATCCAGCTTCAGTTCCTCATCAACGAGGTTCGTTGTCATGATCTGTTCCTTTTTTTTTTTTTTTTTTGATTTTTCTCTCTCCTCCTTCTCCTCCTCAACCTTTCACTCCCGGCTCTGTCATCCGTCTCCTGCATCTGTCTATGCTGCTCTTAGCAGCAGGTACTACAGGCACTGGTGCTTATGCTTGTGTGAACACATTGATTAAACAGTTATGCCAGCTTTGTAACCCGTATGTTCTTTATTACCTTTACAGTTGTGACCTCATGATACAAACATGTAGAACAGCACATATCAAACTGTATATAAAACCCTGTGTTTCTGACCCTGGCCACAGGGGGCGCTGGTGAGTGCCTTAGCTGATGACAGCATCCACCTGTGGAACCTGAGGCAAAAAATCCCTGCGATTCTGCATTCTCTCAAGTTCAACAGGGAGAGGTACAGTATTTAGATTTCTTTTCTCTGCTTCTCTATCTGCAGTGATGTCACGGTGTATAATCGATAGGAGTGTTGCCATAACGTTTTGGACAAAATCTTAAAACTTTGGGATGCTCTGTAGCCAAAAATGATTTTACTTGGATGAGAATTTAATTTTGGCACTGCAACTTTTTTGCTCATTTCTAACCATGAATTTTGGCCTTTTTCCCCCGATTCATATAAGAGCATATAAACCCTCACACAGGTTGAACAGGCATGTCATGGGTCATTCAGCAACAGATTGGTTTAGGGAAAATTGATCTTCTGTACTGGCTAATCAATAATCATGTTTTTCTCAAAGGCGGATCTCTGAACCGCACTCTGAGGTTCACTGGTATAATAATAACAACAATGATTTTATATAGCACTTATCAATAACCTGAAATATTGGGGTGGACAAATGTGTAAAAACTGGATTGGCTGTTTAAGCTTGCTAATTTTGTCTCAAAAGCTTGGAAAAAAAGATATCCTGTTTCGTTAGGGTTTGACTTTCTCCTTTTGTTCCATGACAATGAATAGGCCTACTGTGCGCTCTGATCCTGGAACATTTTCATTCATGGTGTCATGTAAGCCCATGTGTGCTGGGCATATAAATGTCTGCATGACACAATAATAACATACAAATCGGCATGAAAGCAAAAAAAAAAAAAAAAACATAAGAAGTAAAGATGTTGAAAGCTATAAAATAGAAAATAAAAAGTTCTGATATAAACCTTCACTATGCTCACAGTCCAGCATTAAATGGGATAATAATCAGACCTGACTGCTTCATAAGATTTTTGTTCAGGGTTGGTGGAGACTATAACAAAGCTAAAAGGACAATGGACATTGACAAAACTACCAATCATTTTCTAGGTGTGAGCTACATGTATGAACGCAAACAGCTTGATTTTTAACCCCGACATTACATCTGGACCCTTTCCTGGCAGCAGTAAAATTCCCTGGTGAAGTTAGGATCAGCTGATGTTCAAACTCAGCAGGAAATATTCAGAAATATTCACGGGCATGCAAATAATGGAGCAGCTTTGTACCGCTACTGCTCCCCAGTATGATCTGTTTCCCTCTCCTGTTGATACTGTGCACACAAAAACTGTCTCTAAAGCATTAGACTCTGTTGCTTCGTCCATCTTCATCTTGGATTTCCACAGAGCCATTTTTATGTCATGTCTTGCCTCCTGAGACCCACCCCACCCCCCTCCCCCTCCAACAGGGAAAACTTCACGCTGTGAGGGACATATGTGAGTAAGAGATGATTTCAGGCGCAGGCTGTGCTGACATTTCAGAAGCTCCTGGCTTGAGCGTGAAATGTAAAAACTAAATATTCAGTCGTCTCTTTGTTTTTATATGTGAATTAGCAACTCGGGGAAGATTTCAGGGTACAGGCTGTGCTGACATTTCAGGAGTGTTAGACGAATGTGTGAAATGAAATCAGCTTCATATTTATACGATGCAGGAAATTTGAGTCTGTAGAAAGCTTGTGTTTTCATTAGAAAGCACCAAAAACACTTTGTGAGGAGATGATGTCAGATGTGTTCAGTTTTGTGGTCTCTCCATATGATATGCTCAACAAAATAAATAAATGCTGCTTTAATCAGGTAATCTGTTTTTTTTAAATATTGAAAGAGTAGATCCAACTTTTTTTTTTCATCATGTTGGCTCTATAGCTCTTTGAATTTTAAGCTTCTTTTATTTTTTTTTGACAACCAGCTGGAGCGTCCCCGGTGGGTGATCATCAGTGGCTATTTTCAGCTGAGGGGCCTTTGATAACATGGCACTAGGCTAACTAAAGAGCTATCGTTTAGCTTTGAGTGCAAATAGGGGCATCTTGTTTCACTTTGCATGGGTATGCTAGCTGCTTACTATAATGTGGATAGCAGTCTGTAGGTCATCATTCAATGACCATTAGAAATGAACAATTATCAGGTGACTGGAGTGCTGCTTCCTCCTCTGCGTCCATCATGGGCTACACTACACTGATTGTCTTGTTGCAGGAAAAACTTGATCTGCCACGCCTCCACAAGTTTTGAAAAACAACAACTGGGTTTCCCAATAGTTCTGAATATACATTTTACTGGTACCTTTTTGGATGCTAAGTGAATCTCAAATTTCAAATCACTGATGCGTTTTTTAAATTTGTTTAAAGCTTTAAATCCAAAGACATATCCATCAGGGGTTTGTGCATGGATTAAGAGTCAAATACAGTAAACTGCAGGCGTGTCTGTTTAATGTTTCAAATGTGGTGTATGGCTGAAGGAGTCTCAGGAGTTGAGAAAAGACAGCAGTGTTTACTCTGCTATTCCTCCCTGCTGCTCTATATATAGTCTGGCTTCATTAGTGTGACACAGAGCAAGGCCTTTGTAATTAAATCTTAGTCACTCGCTACTCCTTCCAGTTGGAGCAGCATGATTAAGGACTGGGAGGTGGGGTGGGGGGGGGGACTGTTTGATGGGACTGAGTCATGATAATAATGAAAAGCCAGGTTGTGATGGATTTCTCCTGATCTCCCCTCGCAGAATCACGTACTGCCACCTGCCTTTCCAGAGCAAATGGCTTTACATCGGCACGGAAAGAGGAAACATCCACATCGTCAACGTGGAGTCCTTCACCCTCTCAGGCTACGTCATCATGTGGAACAAAGCCATCGAACTGTGAGTTTTTACTTACCCAACTCCGTTTCTTTCTTTCTCCTCGGCTCGCTCCCTATTTTTGCATATCTTCTTTGTGCACTCGTGTGAGTTGACACTGAACCGCGAAAAACTCGAAACAGGAGTGTGTTTGCAGATACAGCGTGTCCTGTTAGCGGAGAATACTGCAGCTCTGATCAGTGTGAGGGCGGCATGGAGGTGGTGATTGTGCCTCGCCAGAACTCGCTGCTGAGACTCCTGGAGGTGTTTTGCTGCCCGATTTAACGGAACATCTGTGATAGGAAGTGCCCACTAGATAGCCCCAGTGGCTTTCTGTGTGTCACCCACTCCCCCGTGTGAACACCCACTGTCAGAATCACAAGGAAATGTACATCACATCCTGGGCACGGGTCAATGTTGAACATTTCCTGCAGATTTAACTTGGCTGGCGCCGCATTCGGGTGAAATTAGATTTGACTGTCACCAAAACACTGACTAATATCTTCAGATTGTGTTGGTTTTAGTGTGTTTGCTGTGGCTGGTTCTGTGAATGAAATGGCTTTTAAAAATGAACAATGTGACAAAAACTCTCCTGCAAAACTTTAGCCTGTAAAAGTTTCTCTTCATAGGTGTTTCTTCAGCTGCCAGTGATCTGTGAGAAACAACCTCAGATTGACTGGCAGCTAAAATTGGAAGCGGAGTTAGTGTGTGTGGGTGTGTTTGTGTGTGTGTGTGGGGGGGTGTTTGTGTGTGTGTGTGTGGGGGTGTTTGTGTGTTTGTACTGCTGCTGGTGAATCTGATAAATTGCTGTTTTAGATCTAGGAGTTGAAAGTGTCAGAACACCAAAGTATGCTATCAGCTCAGATAAATGTCTGTGAATCAGACAGCGGAGACGGGGAAATGATTTTGGCTGTCTGACTGTGCAGATGATTAAAGAAAAGCGCTCCTGGCTTCAGAGTGAAACTTAAAAACAAAATATTCTGTCGTTTCTTTGTGGAAGAGTTGTGCGATCTTTGATCGAGAAGTCATTCCGACCTTCAGTGATGCATAATAATTCTGTAGGTAGGTAAGTCATCTGTATCATCAGGTCAAAGCTCCAAAATAAAATTTTGGCAACCACCCTTAATGAGCCTTTCTGCAGATATGACAGAGCGACAAGATGAAGCTTCATACTCATGCAACATGCACATATCATATTCAGATCATATGTAACTCAGTTTCACTGCAGGCGAAAAGTTCTGCTAAAATTCCACATTTAAGTGTGTACAATTAAATTCAAATATTTGAATTCAAGTAGCTAAGTAGTTAAACATTAAGTATAACAGATGTGTCCTCACTTTAAATTGAAGAAAACAAGTAAACAGACAAATCAACAAGTCAAATTAAAAAGAAAATAAAACACATTAAAAAGGCAACAACAAGATCATTCACAATTATCCCGCCCCCCTTCTTGGGACTTTACTCCCTGTCACTCCGAAGGGGGGGGGGGGGGGGGGGGGGGGGGGGGCGATCATTGTTGTTTAGTTATCAGTTATTGAGTTTTCTTCTTCTTCACTGTTAAAGAAGGGGATTGAAATTCCTCAGTTTATTCAATAACTGGAGCCGAATTCTCTCCAAATGAAAGAGTTGTATTATTTCTTCCAGGTCGGGCTTCAGCTTTCAAACCAAAACATTTAGATAAGTCTCTCTGCTTTGGTAAGGTCCCAGAATAGCAGTTGTTGTTGAAATGTCTTAAGCCTGGAAAAACTGATCAGAGACTCCAAACAGCACCAGAAGGGGATCAGGCTTCAGCATTGTATGCAGAGTGGGTACATTTAGAGAAGTAATGTGTTCTATGTCAATATGTACTCACAGTATGGGCCCTCTATCACTGTTAGACGAGACAAACTAATTCGTTGATTCCACTACAGAAGTAACAGAAGTCTACAGAAGTCCGGAAAAAGAATGGGCGAATGCATCTGCAATCTGCCAAAATGAGTTGGAAAGAAGTGACACAATAACTGAGCAAAAGTTCCATATTTTGCATCCTTAGTTAAGAATGTCAGTCCAAATCCTTATTTTGGCAAATGTAACTTGCTACCAAATTGGTGCCATTTATAAATTCTTGCTATTCCACAGTTCCTCTCTTATTTCTACAAATATGCCTCCGAGTGGGAGCTCTCGCTTGCTCAAATCTGATTCCAAAGCGTCTTTGGCGGTCCCTGGAACACAGCACAGAACGGAAAGAAGTGTATCAGAGTAGATGAAGTCAGAATTCATGCTGCTCCTCCATCACACAGTTTGTGTGGTGCGCTGTAGGAGGTCTGCATGGTGACTTGACAGTGTGATGTTGTGTTCATGGAGCTCCTTAATTATCATGCTTCAGCAGTGGATAGCTGCGTCCACACCATACGTAGATTGTTGGCCAGGGATATCAAGAAGCACATCAAGTAGTTTAGAAATAACAGCGTGGAGAGTCTTTTTAAAAAAAAAAAAAAAAAAAAAGAGATTCCATTGCAGTGATAAAATCTTTTCTGCTTCGTAGTGTGTTGTCTTTTAGTTCAGGGATTCGAAACGGGTTCAGCCTCAGGATCCAACACCAACTCAAATTGCGACCCAAATGTCTTAAACCATTGGGATTTGTTTGATAAAAAAATGTTTCATTTTGGACCTCAGACAGTACAAACATGTGATTCATAGACTTTTTTACTAAATCTTTTTCCAGGTACAGTGGGCTCCATGACCCACAAGTTGAGAACAACAGTTTGAGTTATATCTCAGTTTTTATTTCAATTGTATTATACTTATACAATCTTTTCCACAAGTTTTCCCTTTCTGTATCTTTATAGTTTTGTAGATGATAAACAAAATAAGAATAAGCTTCATTCCAACAAAGGGCTGAGTGAATAAATCCATTTGATCCATAAATAGTATTTGTTGTCAGGGAGCATTTTCAGAAATTAAAATCTAGATTTTCTCTTGCAATGACTCAGCTGCTCCCAAGGGCTGGTTGGATAGTTCACATCCTCCCCACTCTTTTACTTCTTACTTCTTTGTGGCCGAGTGGCCCCGGGTATGTGCCTCCCAGCCACAAGTATTTGGATGAAGTTGCTCTGCCTCATCTGTACTGTTGGCGTAACCGGAAAAAGCACAGAGCACTTTTAAAGACGAGTTTACAGCTTGTATTTGAATCCCAAAAGAGAAATCCAGACTCATCTATTAATCCTTGTAGGGAAATTCAGTTTGCTTTTGTCACGTTTTATTGATACAATTAAAGAAAAACTTGTTCTCAGTCATTTATTTGAAGAACTCTAAGAAGAAGAAAAAAAGATTAAAACCCTAAATCGAGTTTAGTGTGAAAAAATGTAGATTTTATTTTCAGGCCATATCGCCCAGCCCTACTCCAGTTGTAATACTTGCAATAAAACAAAGATATACATTTAAAAGCAATCATGAGTAAAAATCCAGACAGACATAAAAAAGGGAAGGTAGGTTTAGGTAGGGAGTCTGTGTGTAGTTTATCGTCTTATAGTAGAAACAGCCAATGGAATCCTTAACACTCATATTTAGTGCCAAAGTGGAACGTAAGCACACCTGAACTTCTAAATGATTTTTAATATGAGGATAACAACCTCACTGTATGAATACATCTGTTGTCATTACACATTCAAATCAGTTCTTTATATGGGTGGTGTTTCATGTTGTGATTTCCGGCGGCTGGAGTTGATGTTCGGCTCCGTCCCTGCCTTTTACTCACTGCTACATCTGCGACTGTATCGACTCATCAGCAGCAATGAGATCATTAGCCGGTGGAGCCAGACCACATTCAGAGGCAGCAACACTTTCTTTTGGCCAGACCTTCACTTCCTCCATGGCCCTTGCACCGTTGCCACGGTGATGCTGTCTCCACACACGATTATCTCTCACAGACCCTCAAGTGACCCCCCCCCCCACTCCCCTCTCTCTATTTCTCTCTCATATGTCATCTCTGTCTCTTTCTGCTGCACTAATGCACATTTTCCTCTTATATTCCTGTTTGTTTCCTTCTTGCGCACAAACGGAGAGTCTTATTTTTCAGCATTTCATTTCTTTGGCGGGATACCTTTCCTGATTACTTCCCGAAATGTTTTCTCCATCTGAAGGCTAGACGATCAAATTTAAAGAGAATTTACTCGATACATTTTACTCTTTATAAATGCACTTACATTTACACACGCACATCTTCAATCTCTGTCTTCTTTCTTCTCTTTTGTCTCTTAAACTTGCTCAGATCCACAAAGACACACCCCGGGCCTGTGGTGCACATCAGTGATAACCCCATGGATGAAGGAAAGGTAAATAATAGCTGACCTCAACAGAATCTGTAGATCCTGTCTTTTAAGTTTTCAAGCTAAAAACGTAAACATAGCAGAACCAGTCATTGTCATCAGGGTGTGTACTCGTGTACTCGGCTTTTCCAGCCTAGATGATGCAGTGATGTCAATAAGTGTTGTTCAGCTACAGAGGAGAAAGGAAGCAGAACATTTCCAACTAATGAAACTGTCAATACTAAACATCATGTTTTTGGTGTGTTAATCAATCATTTAAAAGAGCCTTTTAAGACTCATCCTTCACTGAAACTGTCTCATAGAAGAGATGGAGATAGACCACAATGCATTGCACACGTCGTCTTTAAAGTGAGCTCTGTGGCCATGACCATATCCACACATTATTAGTGTTCATCAAATATTTAGATCATTTAACAAACCTTTGTGCTCATCCCCAACCACTTCATTTAATGCAACATACTTATGCTGCTTTTTTTTTAAAACTTCATTTGGAATCACACAGAATCACAAATGAAAGACAGCAACTATTTTTACAGTATAGATTTAAAAACAAAACAAAAATAATTTGAGCGTGGCATTTTTTCGCATTCCTACACACACATTTATACCGAGGTGTTAACTTATCAAACAATCTAATCAAGTGAAGGGCGTCTTTGGGACATTTATGATTTCCTCTTCTCCCATAATCCCCAAATGTAATTTTGTGAAGCCTTCAAAGAGATGCTAGTTGGTTCCATTGTAAAGATTGTTTTATCATACTTGTACCCTTCAGATGGGGTCACTTAAGCTGAGCTGTTAGGGGTACGATGCCATGCTAGAGGGCACCTCGGCAGTGCTCTGGAACTGAACTACCTACCATTCAGCTACCACATCAATTGCAATACTTTGGTCCGTACTCTGACTTAAACTCGACCCTCTTGTTCCCAAACCAATCCCTACGGACTGAGCTACTGCTGCCAGACACACTTCATGTTAAATTCTTCAAATATGGGATCACCACTGACAACTACACTATTAGAAACAGATTTGAAATACTGTTAACTGATACAAATGATAATAATTGGGTTTCAATTTATCTTGTTTACAATGAACAATTTGTTGGTGTTTTCAAGTCATTAAATAAATGTACTTTATTATGTGTCAGAATTTAACTTTTTTTGTGTAATAAACACCGTTCTTCTCAATCATAAGTCCAGCTAAATAACAAAGTATGAGTGAGGTTAAGAAGTTTTCTTAATGATGTCCCATACTATGACCGTCACAGGTGTAGATGATGATGCAGTCGTGTTAACTCCAGTTACATGTGCAGAATGTGGTTTTCACAGCAGCCAGCTGAGCTGTGCTTTGCTTTGCTCTTCTTGTTATTACAGCTTCTGATTGGATTTGAGTGCGGGGTTGTGGTGATGTGGGATTTGAAGTGCAAAAAAGCTGACTACCGCTACAATTACGATGAGGTAAGGCATTATTTCCTTTTCTGCTCAATCCTTGTGAGAGCTACGAGTTAATTTGTCCACTTTTTTTCCCCCCACTTTTGTCAAATCAACATGTCTGGTCTGGGTAGGTTTTGCATATTTGTCACTTTTATTTCAGATGGCTGTAGCTCTGAAATGTTTCCTCATGAGACCTGAAACTGTGTCCCGTTAAACCTCTCTGATTTAGTCTGAGGAACTTTCATGTTGAGGGACTGTTGTTAGAGCTGGGCTTTACACAGTGAAGCTTGTTATTCATATATTATACAGACTAGGGGTGCAGAAATGCAAAATTTTCTCTAATCGATTACTCTTCCCATGGTTAAAGCGAGTACTCGAGTAATCGTTTTGTAGTTCTTTTTTTTTTTTCTGTGATTCTTTTCCCCCACGGGAGGCCCCGCCCCCAACTATGACGCGATGCCGACTGTATCTGTTGATTAATTTGAATCTTCGGGAATTTAATAATTGTTAGTAAGATGCCTTTGTATTAACATTCAAATATGACATTTCTTACTTCAACAGACAGCAAACCTCAAATGAAAATTCACACAGACGTGTTATGACCGTGTTAACACTTTATTATAATTAGAGCAGTGAGTGTGGCGAGCGGCCATGCAGACATCAATGTGCACTCATCGCACTTTGAAGCTGTTTTGACAGCAGCATTCTGTCAACAAAGACCACAGTCTGCAGTGTAGAGCACACTTTACTCTGGTAAATGAAGTTACAATAGAACAGGTGAACGATTTAAGTGTCTGTCTGTTTCATCTTTCTCCTCTGTGCGTAATGACACACTCGCTCAATCTCGCTCGTCCGTCCGCTATGAGCTATTTCTCCCTATAAGGTTGTTCCTTTTTGTAGTTATTAAAAGAATAATCATTTAAAATTCCAAAATATAGGAAAACATTGTGTTATGCTGCTCTGTCCTGGATGATCAAACGTCTTTGGTTTAGCGGAGTAAAGCGGTAATCGCAAAGTGAAAGTCCTTCTTTTTCTGTGGACTAAAAAGACAATTTGAACTGAACTTTCGTAGATCATATTGCATATTTCGTTTGTTTGGGACTTTTTGTTCATTGTGAATTCATAGGGGGGTTAATTAAAGGGATATTTTTGTTAGGGTAGCAGCGTACAGAGCCTTTATCATCACTTTGTTTGTCATCTATGTTATTTTTGCGCTCGTGCTCCTTTTTTTCTGTTTTGAATTAGGCCTATCCTAGAACCCACAATGCAACGAGAAACTTTTACAAAAATGTGGACTACAAAAAGATTATCGATTAAATTTTTTTTTGGAACCGATTATTATTTAATGAACGAGTACTCGGGTACTCAATACTCGTTCGCACCCCTATTGCAGACGTATTTAAGAATGACATCCAGTCGATCAATTAAGTGAGAAAAAACAACAATATTTTTCTAGATTACAACATGAAATGAGACGATGCAAATATGTGCAAAATCAAGTTCTCTTCAATCAGAGAAGCATTACAGAAGCAGATGTACTTTTAGGGATTCATCTTGCGATAGTAGTGTGTACTCTGATCAAATCCATTAAAGACCAAAAACCAACAATGAAACAAGCGTCGCTTTATTCCTCTGTGCCATCGAGCTCTGTTGTGTTGCTTCAAAGAGCCAGACTGTTGCACCAGACAACATGTTCGTTTTATTTGATTAACACACACCATGTAATATTTGAGCTGTGTCCACTCGCACCGTCCTGCTGCCAAATTTACTTTGTAGAACTTGTTTATTAATCTAAAAGTAGTCCCCAAGGAAGACACTGTTCTTCTGTTAAGAGTCAGATTTGCTAAAACTACAGTGAGCAGCCGTTGTAGATCATAAGTACATTTTCTGATCTATTTTCTAAAGACTTATGACTTCACTAGAAACTAAAAGCCCAGAATGCCACAGAGGAAGTTAGAAAGTTTTGTGAGACGGGCCAATGTACTCTTGGTTTTTCCTCTTTTTGTTTGAAAACAAGAACTATCTTCAATTCCAGGCTCATCCTTTTAAAGAGGTTCATCCTATTTGTTGTACAATACAGCTGTGAAATGTGTGTGTGCGCTCTTATTGCGCTCTAATGACTTGCCGCTGTGTGTCTTTCAGGCGATCCACTCAGCTGCCTGGCATCACGAGGGTAAACAGTTTGTGTGCAGCCACTCCGATGGCACGCTGACCACATGGAATATACGAGCCCCAGCCAAAGCTGCACAGATCATCACACCACATGGTAGGGACTGTTGTTAACACACACTTTTTATTGTTTATACAAACACACACACAAAGGTATTGAATAGAAGCCAACTGTCTTTAAAACCACATATTGAAGCTCAGAGTTCATCTAATCTTAGAGTGTTACTTGTAGAAAACTTAGTGATTGAGGTTGCATGTTTATGCTTGTACCTAAGCATTTGTACACTATATAACCTGCACCTGTACCAGCTGAAATAAAATGCATTCGTGCCGTTTGATCTTCTAGGAAAGCAGCCTAAAGATGGAAAAAAGCCAGAGCCATGCAAGCCTATCCTAAAAGTGGAGTACAAAACAACAAGGGCGGGGTAAGTGTGATGGTAAAAAGTCCCCACCCATCCTGTGTCTTAACCAACGCTGGTTTGAATCGATATCCTGTTCTAAAAGTGCCCTTTCCTGTTATTTTGTCCAAACAGCATATATAAAACAGGCTAGTCCTGTTGACAGTGACCTTTATGCTGCTGGAAAAGGCCATGTCTCATTATCTCCATGTTCCACTGGCTTTGTTTTGATGCGATAATTAGCTAAATTATTTCGTGATCATGACAAATGATTTGTCGTTCCTTTGAGGTTGCATGTTAATTGCGTTTTGATTATTGTGACAAAATCATCATTATCTGAAGAGAACAAGGTTTTAGCTTCAAGGTCACAAAGTAAGAGACAAAACTTCCCTTAAAAAAAAAAAGAAAAAAAAAAAAAGAAAACCTGACATAAAAAAATTAACTATTTCACTGAAGGCGATCTAATTATCCCTCTGATTTTTCCTCAGGTATAAGAGGACAGGGATTAATATAGTCGTCTTTATAATTAAAAAGTAGGCTAGCTCTATTGTAGATGCTCTTAAAACGGGGGCAAAGTGTGGAAGCACGAGGGTAACATTTGTGTCTCCCTCTATAACCATTTACTTCTGATTGGACCATGTAGGTAGTCAATTTTATTGAATGAACAATTAAAATGTTTGTGTGTGTGTCTTTTCTGTACTCAGGGACCCATTCATGGTTCTGTCAGGAGGTCTGTCTTACGATACAGTGGGGAGGAGAGCCTGTCTGACTGTGATGCATGGTAAGAGCACTACCGTCCTGGAGATGGACTACCCCATTGTGGATTTCCTAACGCTGTGTGAAACTCCATATCCGAGCGGTGAGCTGCCACACCCATCTCTGCACATTTTGTTCATGTCTGTGTTAACCCCCTGAAATGTCAACATTTCATGTTTCTTTTCTTGCCAGACTTTCAGGAACCTTATGCTGTTGTCGTCCTCCTCGAGAAGGATTTAGTTGTAATAGACCTCGGACAGATCGGGTATTTATATTGCTTTCTTAATATAGATCAGGAGAAGAAGTTTGGATGTGCAACAAAAGCAGATTTCACATAACTTGTCCCCTGAAATCTCTTGCCTACCACTGAAATCTTCCTGAATTGCTTATTCACATCTATCCCTCACAGCAAAAAGTTTTCCCTGCAAGGTCCGACACAACAACAAAAGTGTTTGATTAAATCATTGTTACATCATTGGACGTATTAAATTAAAAGAAGAGAAGAACATACCAGCGACCAGGAACTATTATGTAGCTGAAAAATAGTCTTCATAAATTGGGGTGAAACTGTGGTCATGTTCATTCACAATAGCAGCTTACCCTAAAGAGGTTTAGTGCATGTGTGAAATACAAAACAAAAAATGTGTATTTTAGATCCATATTGATTTACAGTGTAAAAGTATAAAATTATGTTCATCATTTCATTTGAAAATGTTGACGAAAGTGGTCAAAAACAGGATTATTCACCTGTGCAGTTCATGGAAAGAATTACAATACATTGATAAATATATTCTGCGTTGTGTTCAGAAATCATAAATGTATCACGTTTTTTGATTACACAAGAGCTATGACATTTCTTCACTTACTCCCGTTCTTTAAATGTCTCCTGACAAAACAGAATATCTAGCTTTCAGTACGAGAGGGAATGCTTTTGTAGTCAAGCAAGCATAATGTTCTTTTTATTTTAATCTTTATTACTTTTCCCCCCAGGTTTATTGTTCCTCTATTTACCATTTTATCCCAATTATACAGTAAGAGGAGACTCTTTTAAATCCAAATCCCAGGCTTTAATCTTTCTTCAATTTTTTTTTATTGCTCTTGCATTATGCAGTGTGGGTGGGTGCATTTAAAACTCATCCAGTGATTGTAATTACTAAAGGCAGCTCGCCAACATATACCATAAATAGAGAAGATGCAGACCTGGATTTACTTCCAGCACCAAACAGTACCTCCATCTCACTGTTGATGTTTTGAAACTCAGTTTATTATCAGCTAGCAGTGAAATTTGAATCATCAGCCAAAGTATTTGAGGTGAAAGATGACCATGAATCTGTGTGTCAAAGGTCAGAGGTCGCAGTCCAGATCTTTGGGTTTCAATGTCAAACATTTATTTGTTAAAATACAAAGTCATGGCAATTTTATTGAACATTTCAACTTGTTGATTGGTCAGTCAAGAGAAGCGACAGTATTGCAAGGGAGACATCGTTGCATCTCGTGCAGAAAACATGCAGACATGGTCATTTTCCAATCTAACATATGGCTTAATGTCTTGGCAGGTACCCTATATTTGAAAATCCATATCCTCTGACTATCCATGAGTCACCGGTGACCTGCTGTGAGTACTTTGCCGACTGCCCTGCTGAACTCATTCCTGCACTTTACTCAGTCGGCAGCCGGCAAAAGAGACAAGGCTACAGTAAGAAGGTAAATCACTTTTATTATCTGTGCTTAGAATGCATTGGCCACTGGAAATGACTTCTGGATACATTAGTTATGATCTTAAACGGGTAACAAAAATCACAGAGGCCTTTTAAAAAAACAAACTTTGTCATGTAAATTAACTTATTAACTGAGCATTTGTTTTCTTTTCACAGGAATGGCCCATTAGTGGAGGAAACTGGGGCCAAGGCACTCAGAGTTATCCTGAGATAATAATCACCGGGTAAGTGACTTAATATCAAAGGATGAAGTTATCATACACATACCATTGTCTGGCATTTTCCAAATGATCTCATTTTTTTATTTTGGTCCAATAAATAGACATGCTGACGGGTCGATCAAATTCTGGGATGCTTCTGCATGTGAGTAGTTTCCTTTGATTTTATTCCATTTATTTGTATGGAGCTATGTGGGATTCTTTCAGGCTCTGGGCTGTTGTTACATTAAGTACATGCTTAATTACCATCAGAAGACATATGGCAGGTTAAGATATATGTACAATACCAACCAGTCCAGTTATGATACTTCAGCTCCCTATCATCAAGTCAAACAAACAGGATACAAAGGCCATTCATACATCTCTTTTTCAAACTTCTGACATTGAAAGAATCAAACATTGGAAAGTATTCAGAGGGAAATGAATATTTTGTATGAACTCAATAGACAAAGAATTTATCCTCAGAAATTCAGTAGTTTTTTAAAAATTGTTATATGGAGCTAGCATTATATGGTTCTCAGATATTGGAGAGGCACATTTAAACATACTCATATGAAGTGTAGGATGCAATTGAAAACGCTAAGATTGATTCTCTTTGCCATGGTAAGCTTTGAAGTAGACTGACTACATTTACAGTTTATCTTACTCGACTAAACGGTTAAATGTCTTATCCCCCTTGCCAGAATTAGTAGTCGCTTGGACAAATTATAAATATTTATATATATTGGTCCTCAATGCCGCTCAAATTTCATGCTCAAACTGGCTGTATCTCCAGTTAATGGGCCTGCTCTACACACCAGGATGTAAACAAGCACAGTGAACAGATAATACTTCAGAGCAGCGTGAAAAATTTTGATAAAAATGTATGTAGGCTGTGTAAGATCTGGCATATCAACCAAAGCAGTGTGTAATCACGTTTGGCACAGTCATGGGGATGTTAACTTGCTGGTTTTGCTAGCACCGCTAATGTTAGCCACACTCGGCAAATCAAATAACATTGTCTACCCTCAGACAAGTTAAAATAAATTGTGCTCAATTAAGACTGTTTTCTGAGTGTTTTCTTACATATAGATTAGCCGGTTAGTCTGAATTTAAATTTCCGTTTAACTAACAAGGAAATAAGTCGTCTGGAAACATCTCTTGTGTATACACAACGGTGTCATCTGCGTAAAAAGCGTCCCCAAAACTGTTAGGAGAAGTTGTTTGTATAGTACAGTTCTACAATTCTACAATTCACTTAGCAGACGCTTTTATCCAAAGCGATGTACATCAGAGAGTAAGTACAACACAAGCAAGGATCTAGAAAAAAGGGAACAATGTCAGTAAGAGCAAACGATCACCTTATAATAATCCCTCGTCAACTACAAATTTAATGCTGCCTAGAACTGTTGTTTATCATTTTGAACACACTGCATCATATCTTTCTTACTCCTCTGTTTTTTCTCTCAAAGTAATGCTTCAAGTGCTGTACAAGCTAAAGACTGCCAAGGTGTTTGAAAGGACTCGAGGTAAGGAGGAGAAGCCAAGTACGGATATCGTAGAAGAGGACCCGTTTGCGATCCAGACCTTGTCCTGGTGCCCAGAGAGCAGGATGCTCTGTGTGGCCGGTGTGTCCGCCCATGTTATCGTCTACAGGTTTAGCAAACAAGAGATCACCACTGAAGTTGTGCAGGTTGGTATACAATTATATCCATTTTAATGTGTCATCAGAAACATGTCAACTTCTTGTCATATATATTTATCATTGTTTAAACCTTGGTTTTACATCTTCTTTTTTTGACTGTGAGATAATTCAGAGGTCATCCATGGTTAGAAAAGAAACATTTACAGCTGTTTTGAGATGTAACAGCCTTTTGTGAGACATCATATCTTGTGTTCAGCTTTTGGAGGTGCGGATGCAGGGTGAGTTCAGCGACGGGGACTCCCCGGATCCAGGAGGGGAGCAGACTCCCACCCTTCCCACCCCAGGAGCTTCCTCCAGCCCGCAGGAGGGCGAGCTTCCCACTCAGCCCTCCACCGGCAGCAACTCCTCTGACGGACCCCGCGACAATATACCATGCCTACAGTAAGGACTACAACATTTTTTTTTTTTTTGCAAGATCATGTTTAAAGTTTTACTCAGCTATTTAGGTCATAATTAACAAACCTAAAAGTGTTGCTAAAAAGGTTATTTGAGTAAGTGATCCTTTCAGTCCTCAGTCCTTGAATATATTTCCACATTAGCACACCAGAGGGAAATAATCCTGTTTACAAAAATATTAAAAATGAAAAAAATGTTTTATAAGTGAAAAGGGTTGATGGGAGAATATCAGTTATGAAAAACGATCTTGCCAGTGTGACTTGCACCATAGGTGATAAATCTTTCCAGTGTCATGTGCAGCCTGCTGTCTCATCCTGCTGTGTGTTTGATGCAGGGTGCGGAGCTCCCCGCTGAAACAGTCTCCGGGCTACCAGGTGGAGCTGGTGATTCAGCTGGTGTGGGTGAGCGGGGAGCCACCTCAGCCAATCACAAGCCTGGCTATCAACTCCTCTTATGGCCTGTAAGTCCTCACAGCTAGAGATCACAGTGACTTCATTCAAAAATGTGTCTTGATTGTGATGGTGATCCCTGTCCAGCAGCTAAAGCTGTGCATGTAGAAGCTTTAGTTTCATTTAGTCACACAGAAACTGGATTTAATGTTTGTTCATTGCAAGGAGTTGATGACAAAAATAGCATCTTAATCCCAAGACCCACTCTGTTACTCATTCCTCCTGTGTTTCAGTGTGGTGTTTGGAAACAGTAGTGGTCTCGCTGTGGTGGACTACCTCCAGAAAACTCTGCTCCTCAACATGGGCACATCGGATCTGTACAGCCCATCTGATCCCTACCAGAGGCAGCCTCGCTCCCCGCGTAAACAACGGCAGCCCTCTGGAGGTGATTTGACATGTTTTTCTATCGGTCACTTTCTGGAATTTACGCATTCTGCCCCAATTTACAGCTTAATTAAATACCCTAATTATTTGTTATATCCCTATATTTAGCAATCCAAATATTTATCTGAAGGGCTCTGACTCTGACTGTTAAGAGGTTGGTTAGGGATGCGGGGCTGACACTTGGCAGCAGCTTTGACTTCGCACCATGAGCACCGCCCCCTGCAGTAGCTCCTGTCCCTCAACAGGGGGCATCACTGACAGATTCTCCATCTGTTCAGTTGCACAGACCAAATGATCTTTGCAGTCAGAGGAAAAGCTGTATCACTGCAGTAGTGTTTACTTTTGATTCTTGTAATGGTATAACAGAGCCAACTCATGATTATTAGTTTGTTTTAGTGTGAACATTTCTGTCACGTCTTTTACTGTGTTTTTGTCTCTGCCTGATCATCTTGTTTGTTATTCATTCTTTTCAGTCTCAGTGGTCTGCCGCTACATTTAAAACTCTTTTATTGAGGTTGCACTGTCTTGAGTAGCAAAGTTTAATTTGTGCACACTTGAAGAATGTATTCTGATTACTGTTTAGTCATAATTAGAAATACTGCAGCAAGCCCCTGAGACTCGTATCGTTCTTTTTCGTTTGCACTGTTGATCATTTTCCTGTGTCACTGTTCTTACTGTCGCTCTCTTTCTGTGGTAAAGACGTTCCACCTGTGACTTCTTGCATGTCCAGACTTTCTAACTTGTATTCTGACTCTGTGAAAAAGCTACGCTCATCTCACTTCAGTAAGTCATGTTGTGTCAGAATTTCTCCCACACCCTTAAAGTATCATTTCTCTCCTCTGAACTTTCCCTGTTTTCTCATAAGGATACACTTCTTGTTATTGATTTAGCTACCCGAAATCCCCCCAAATCCTCTCTATTGACTTTTTAAAACATTTGACAGTGAGCTGGGAGGAAATTGGGAGACTTGAGAGCACTTCAACAAAATCTGGTTGTGTATCTTTAAATCCTACTATCTATTTTCCTCGACAAACAGTGCTGGCACCCTAAGCTATCAGACTTGTTCTAGATTTGTGAAGTGAACTCAAGTGTGGCTTTTCTTCCTACACTGTCTGGGTAGCTGTCCCTGCCTTTGCTCAAATAGGTGACCCTTTATTGTTTCCATTATATTTACTTCAGGAAATAGCATAGACATGCAGAGATTATTCTAAAAGAATAAACTAAATTCTGCTGTGTTTTAATGCCACTCTCGCTCCTCCCGCAGCCCTCTCTGATTCCAACGATGGGGCCAACCCCTCAGAAGATCGCTGCAAATCACCGACTTCAGGTCAGTCTCCTCAAAGTCAAAGGTTGTCATTTTTAAATACTTTACTTCAATGCTGCCATTTGTCACATAGGATCTACCTCACCTAACAATTCAGATGATGAACGAAAGCAGAACTTCATAGAGAAGGGTACTGTATCTTAGAGAAGCTGTTTAATTTTTTTTTTTAATTGCTGCAGTTTTCTGATTTGTCTCTTTGAACCTTATTTCCAGTGAAAAACAAAAGCAGACGTTTTTCCAAGACGGTTGCCAATGACTTTGGTACTGTATCATCCACATGTATTCTCTCTAGAGACTGTATATTTAAAGTGGACGTAGCCATTGTGACGTAATAGTTTTGTTTTTAGGAATTTTGAGGCCTCTAGTTTTGCATTATGGCCTTTGCCATGTTGGATTTTTTTTTTATTATGAAAATTGGATAAGAGTGTGGAGCTTAAAATACGCTAGCTTAGAAAGCAGTGTGCCATTTGAATTCACTGTAACTTTGATTCTTATTAGGAGGCTTTTTTTTTTAAAGCAAAGACAAGACTTTTAAAGAAATTAGAAAAAAACGCCGTACCATCAGCTAACACTGAACTAATGCTAGCTTAGTTAGCAGGGTGCATTCAGAATTCAGTGTATATTATTCTAATATAGAGGCTAATTTTGGCTAGCCATGACAAGGTTTTATTTCCCCATAAAACTTACTGAGTATTTAACTGGCTTGTCATGATGTTTTTCCAACTGAAACGTGATGGAACCAATCACAAGATAGAAGGCGTAACAAACTGTAATGTTTGGATAAATTTGATGGGATCATTACCTTCAACAAAGTTTTGTAATTGGTGGAAAAAAACGCCCTTAAGTGCAGGATGAGTCAGCAGACATTGTAAACGTTGTTTGGGAAGAGAAAAAAACATTATTATTTGAGTGTAAAAATGCTTTATTGAAATATATTTGTCAGATAAAAATGACCTTTAAACACTTAAAATTAATTGCAACTGCTATACACTGATGAGTTCTAACTTAGTTAGCAAGATGCATCCGGAATGGAAAGGCTTATTTTGGCTAAAGAAGAGAAGGCTTTATACAAAAATGGCGGCTTAATAAATAGAACAACTTCAGCTAACAGTGTTTTTTAGTTTTTAACACTTCGTGAGACACTTTTCTGATTGCTGTGGTATCAACTTCTCAATCATGAAGTGGCAGCACCATAACCTCCCTTTCTCATGTATTTGAATCAAAATGGGATTTTAGCTTACAAACAGAGAACCATGCAGCGTTGAAGAAGACTTGAAATTACTGAATGAGACCATAAACTTGTGATAAAAAAATGGTCTCAGAGGTTTTAAATCAAAAAGGAGTAGTGTCATTTTCTCGTAGACCTCCAAACCATGAAATTTGTTTAGATCATTAATGGAGTCGCTCCCTGCTGGCCGTTAGATAGAATGCAGGTTTAAAACGCTACTGCATTACGTAGCTTTGATTCTCCCACTCTGAGGCTACATCCACTTTATATATACAGTTCTATGATCCTCTGACTATTCGTTCTTTTCTCTCTGAATAACAGCAATCTAACCACACTGTGTCTTAATCCTGCGTCAATCTGTGCATCTTGTGCCAATGAAAGAAACGTGTGCAATTATGAAATGTTTTGTTTTACTAATCAAGGTCTGGGGTTCTTAAAAGCTGATTTATGAAATTTATAAGGATTCTTTATCAAGTGCATGACAGGATTCCTTTGTAGATCCAGGCATCACATTTTCTATGCATTTATTTTTATGCATTTTCTCTCTATATTTTGACTGAACTATGAAGCCTTCATAGTCTGGACCGAAAGCAATTTAATCAAACGCATAGAAAATCTGCATCATGCTTTATTCTTTATAGCACTAATATCTAACCGTGTCACTTAAATGTTGAAGTGGATTGTGTCTCTTTGATTGTGTTCTTGATTCCAGGATTTCAGCTCCGTGTTTGGCTATCTGCTGATTTTTTCCTCCTCCTTCTCCCTGTGCATAACTATGTTCACTGAATTGCAATTACTTCACTTCTTGTCCGCCTCTTGCTTTGTTTGATATTACAGGCCCCACTGCTGTCTGTGATGCCTCGCAGCTTCATTTATATTCGCAGGGTTTCTCTAAGGGTGGTTATAGACTGCAACAGACAACTTTTGGGTGTTTATTCTAAAAGATTGCCAACACTCCTGGTAGCGGACAGGAAGTCAAATAATTAAGAGAGACAATAGAATATTGTTCTTAAAGCAATACATGAATGCTCAATGTCAGACATTATATTCTGTGTATGCCCTCAACAGTTGTCTTTCAGCCTGATCACTACTCTTAAGAATGACTCAAACTGTATTTTCAATGATTTTTACTGTGAAACAAATGATAACTGAAGTGTTAAGATTTGAATTAAATTTATTTCTTATCTTATAGATTGGAAAAAAAACAAAAACAATCACTATTAGCTTTTATTCTTATCTCATAAAATAGGAATATTTGTTTCTGTTACAGCCAAGATGTCACGGAAAATTAGCTCGTCTCACGAGCCAAGGCCAGACCAGGGTAAGCCAAAAACTACTGAATCTAAGCTTCTGACCATCTTAATGTTTTTACCTTCAGGTTTTTTTTTTTGTACTTCTGTCATTTGAAACTTCTGCTGTTTTGTGGCTATTTCACAGCGTAAGATAAGTTGGAGAGTGCTTCTTTTTCTCTCTTCTGGCACGCTGGTGTAATTGTGAGATTTCTGCTGTTTTGGGATGTTTACTGTACTTTTAGACAAACACTCTGTCTCTGTTTGCACTGTGAGCAGAGGAGCGGTCCCAGCGTTGGCGCTCTCTCACATATAAGAAGCGTGTTTGTAGTGTGAACGAAGACACAGCTGCAGCGGAGGTGATCCGGAAGGGGGGCGTCTGTAGAACTATGTCAGTCCCCGTCCTCAGTGAGTGGACCAGCCGTGGTCTGACTTGGTCTGAAGTGGGATAACTTGTACTAACCCCCCCCCCCCCGCTGCTGCTGAGGCTTTTATTCTGAAAGGGCTGACATATGACACTAATCTTCTCACAATGACTGTTTGATTCTTTTTCGAGGAAGCTCGGCTGACTCCACTGCAGAGTGTTAAAAACTTGCTTTTCTTGTTTTCAGTTTTTCCTTGTGAAGAACACGCGTGCCGGGCGGTTCCCTCTGTGTCACAGATCTTTCTGTGTTTCTGTTGGGATCCATCATTAGCTTGTTTTAAAGAGGGTAAAAGCTTGTGCTTCAGCTGCCTTCAGCACAGTAATGAACCATGAATAATTCTTGCTCCTTAAATACTAGTTCTTCCTTGGGAGTCCCTGTAGTACTACATGCATTTCTTCTGCATTTTTTCACATTGAGTATGTTGTTGTCAGATTTAATTGTGAAAATGACATCATAGAAACCATTGTCCAAAATAATCACTCCTGACTGCAAAATGTGCAAAAGCATCTCAATGTCAAAAAGCTTGTTTTGGTGTAGTGGTGGGTAAACATACAGTAATAACAAAGAAACAAAGCTCTAACATGTTAACCTGGTTTTCCCCTGGTGAATTTCACGCCATTACCACCTCTTATCCTCCTGTTTGCACAGAGAACCCTGCTTCAACTTCATTTCACTTTAAAACAAACTGTTTCCTTTTTCTCCTTTGTTTGTTCTCACTCCTGTTGTTCAGATGCCAAGGACAACTCATTCACCCGCTCACGTAGTTCAAGTGTAACCAGCATAGAGAGGGAATCTCGAGAGGCCATCTCTTCCTTTCACTTCTGCGAGAGTTTCCCCAGGAAGAATGACAGCCTGGCCAGCCCCTGTCTGCTGGTGGGAACCACCCAGGGCTCGGTGATGATGGTGGCCCTCAGCATGCCGCCCGGCGGAGACCAGAGGCTGCAGCAACCCGTCGGCATCTCTTCCTGCGGTAAGAAACTCTGCTGAACTTGATTTTGAACTCACCTGCTAACAGTGGGCCAAAGAAGTATAACTTTTATTGTAGAAAGTCATGTTTTAGGATCACTGTATCATTTTACCATGCCAAATATTGTGTGCAGTCCCTTTTTGTTTTTTCTGGAAAAAAGCCAATTACTTTTACTCGATATATCACGACAATCAGAAACTGGGTGGGTTGTAGGTTGAATTGTGGATTTGGGTCACAGTTATTGTGCAGCTGTCCTAAATGAAGAGATCTACTTTGCATGGCATTCTGTGCTAATTTAAAGGCTGTCTCTTCATTCAAGATGGGAAAAAAAAAATCCCCTCTCTAAAACTTGTTCTTTAGGCACCATGGCAAGCCTCAAAGGAGGAATTATGACGATGGCCTTGTTGGACGCCGCTGGAGCTCTGCTGCCCCCTTCCTACGAGCCATGGTATGACGCGAATGCATCAGATGAGGAGAAGGAGAAGAGCCGGAGGCGCAGGCCAGCCACCCCTCCCTCGTCACAAGAGGGTCAGGATTCCCAGTTTGCCGTGCTGTGTTCAGAGAAACAGGCCAAAGTGCTGGCTATGCCCTCGCAGACCCGACTCTACAAACACAACATCACAGAGTCCTCCTTTGTGCTGAGGGCCGATGTGGTGCAGATGGCCGGATCGAACTGCATCGCATGTTTCTGTGCTAACGGACACATCATGACTCTCAGGTAAACCCTCTAGTATGTACTTGCTAAAGATCAAATAGATAATGAAAACATTTGTTTATCACAATTGTAAAAATTGTATGATGTTCTGGGGCGCCGTTGGCCAAGTGGTTAGTTTGCGTGCTCCCATGTACAGAGGCTGTGCTCCTCAGAGCTCAGGTTTGAATCTTCCCTTTGGCTCCTCTCCCGCATGTTGTCCCACAAACTCTCTCTCTCTCCAATTTCCAACTCTGTCCACTGTCCTGTCTCTCTTATAAAGGCAAAAAAGCCTAATAATAATGGTCTCCTGACATAACGATAATGTTCCCTCTTTGTATCCTGACAGTTTGCCCAGTCTACGGCCTCTGCTAGACATGAACTACCTGCCGCTGACAGATATGAGGATAGCCAGAACGTTCTGCTTCTCTAACCTGGGTCAGGCCCTGTACCTAACCTCCTCCACCGAGATCCAGAGGATCACCTACAGCCAGGAGACCTGCGATAACCTGCAGGTCAGATAATCTTTTAACTAGTGGATGAGACTTTCTTGGAGACTCGTGATAGCCTGCAGGTCAGACACCCTTGAGTAGATTATGAGATTTACAATCAAATCCAATCATTCTAAATCTGTAAAAAAAAAAAAATACTTTCCATGTTGGAGGAGGTATAAATACCTTTTCTTTTTGTGGTAGCATACTTTTTATATGTCAGTCTTTATTTCAACACGCATTATAGACTGAAGTGCTGATGTTTGTGTCTTCCTCAGGAGATGCTCAGTGAGTTATTCACTCCTGTGGAGACACCAGAGGCTCCTAACAGAGGTTTCTTCAAAGGCCTTTTCGGGGGAGGAGCTCAATCTTTGGACCGGGAGGACCTATGTGAGTACAGATGCCCTTGTATCATATTCTAACTTTTTTCCACCCACATAAAATTGTCCATATTGGCTTACTTTTACATTGAATATTAACTTTGACTCTCTATTATTGATATTCCAATAACGGATTATATTCCAAGTTGAATGTTTACATTTTATACCTTGATAACTGGATTTCTGCTTTTGTCTTTGGTAGTTGGTGAAACAGCTGCCGGTAAGGCCTCCCGCAGCCTGGCGCAGCACATCCCCGGCCCTGGGGGCATGGAGGGCATGAAGGGTGCAGCGTCCGGGGTCGTTGGAGACCTTGCAAGAGCCCGAATAGCTTTGGACGAGAGAGGGCAGAAGCTGGGCGAGCTGGACGAGAGAACAGCAGCCATGATGGCCAGCGCAGATTCCTTCTCCAAACATGCTCATGATGTACGCTCTTGAGAATTCATTACGTACTCAAGAATGTTCTCACATCAACTTTTTTTTTTCCGCTTCTGACTCTGACTCTTTTCTCTTTTGCTCTCTTCAGATGATGCTGAAGTACAAAGATAAGAAGTGGTACCAGCTCTGATGGCAGCGTGTGGAGAATCGGACTCAGTAATCACGCACACCAGTATCTCTGAGGAGCTGCAGGTCCCAATTCATCTCTTCTCTATTTCTCTCCACATGGGGCGGGGCGGGGGGGGGGGTTCTGCTCTACAGGCTCATGCTTTTATTCTCAGCACAATATCACACACTCTGGCATTACCTTGGTCACCAGAGGACTGCCACCGAGTACACACCGGCCGAAACCAACAGAATGAGAATGGAAAGAAATGGAAGAAGAGAAGCCCTTCAGAATCTCTCTTTCCATTTCACGAGAGCCTGCGAGACAGGAATGAGAGAGGGGGGACCTTTTCATATCCATCCGCCATGCACTCATATATATCTCACATATATATCTACACACCCTGCTGTTTTGTTCTGAAAGAGCAAAGACAATTCTACAAAACCTGTACTTGTGGTGGCCTGATTGCAAGTGTTCTCTTTTCCTTTCCCTGCCCTTTATGGTGTCTGCAAAACACAGTGGACTTACACGAGGAAAAGAAGTCTGATGACCCGTCGTCCTTTAAAAATCGACTGTAATCAAGTCAATATAGATGTGTATATCTATAGGAGTGGTTGAATCAATGAAGGACTTGTCTGTTTTTCCAGTCTGAATTTTTTCAAGAATTTGATCTCTGTGCTTTCTTAATTTATTTTTTTTATTGTCCAGAAGAGGCATTTCAAGCACTTCAAATCGTAGAAAGTAGACAGAGCGATGAGGAATTATCGCCTCTCACCGAATAAGGGCTGGTAGAACACTAGTTCATCATGACCATTTCTCTTACAGCAACCAAGTTGTTTTAGGTGAGAAAGAAACAAACGGCGAGTTTTCTGAGAGTCCCTTTTAGCTTTATTTTGAAATTAGATTATTTATTGGAGCAGTGTAATATATAACAAGTAAAATAAGTTTGTATTAAGGGCATTACATTTATCTGTTGATTAAGTGCACAAATAAAGTGCTGCAAATGTTTACCCCTGATGAAGAGTTTACATTGATCTATCATAAAAAATTTAGAGTTGAGACACTGGAAATCCTGTGAAGGTCGTATTGCTTTCCTGGAGGGCTGTAGCTAAATCATGTAAGAGAAAGGTGACGTGTTGAAGGGCAAGACAAAGATTGTCCTCCATGTGATTAGCATAAATGTATATTTTGGTTACAATTTTTAGTTTTTGCGATAAAGATTTTATCTATACATGATTACTCCGATTTTCTTTTCTTCTTTTTTCGCTATCCTGTCATAGCGTGAGTTGATTTTTGTCTCGTTTCTCAATGTGTAGGGGGAAAAAAAAAGCATGTGTCTCTTTCAGCACAATGGTAAAGGTATGCTGTCTGTATTCGTAGCTGCCAGTGGAAATGACCAAGCACCCTTGAGTGTTCCACACAGTGCCATTGGTCATCTCTCTCTGAACCATTCACTTAAAAAAAAACAAAAAAAAAAACTCTCTTCTGCCTTTGCCTCATGATGCATATATGCTAACCTCTACCTATGTGTATGTCTGTGTGTTTGTGAACATACATATATTCTGGAATATGTGTATGGGCGCCAATATTTATAATACTACATAGATGCAGTGTATTACAATAGGTCCTTTTTAGGTTTTTGTTTTTGCTTGACAGTGTTTTTTCAATGTGATTAACTAGAGTTCTATTGTAATTAGATTTCTTTTTCATTGAGGTGCAAGGATATGCTGCTATTTGTGTCAACGTAGGAGCATTATCTGTTGGGGCTTTTGTTTTGAAAAAAAAGAGAGACAAGACTTTGTCGGTCCAGATTGCTGCCAAATGTTGTCAATTACACGACGGCTGGACACAAATCTGACAGTGCAGGTTCGGGCAACGTGAGATCCTGTATGCTTGCAGCCATGTTCTTTCACGACACCAAAGAGTTGCTTGATTTCACACAGTTGTCTAGAGTTCCCCCCCTCCCAAAAAAAAAAAAAAACATAGTTTAGAGTCAGTCTGGATTTATTTTCTTTTGTCAAGAAGTCTGCTGTGTGGAAAGGGGGAGAAAGTAGATTGATTTGGATTTGGGTTCTTTTTTGTGGGCATGCCAACCTCATTACCCTAACTGCTGTGTTCAGAGGACAGGCAAGGTGAATCTGAAGAGTTTCATTCCAAAATGAGAGATCCACCAAAGAAAATCATATCAAAGGACTCATGGAAAATGGTTGCAGGCACGAACAAAATGTGAGACTTTTTTTGATCAATTCACTTAGATTTGAGAGTATTAGATGCTGTATACTTTTATCCAAGATGGGTGTACAGCATTTTGGAATAAAACCCTTCACTTTTAGCTGACTGATTTGAATCTTCTCTACTGTATACTACTGATATAAACCCACAGAAATAAGCAGCTGAGTGGGTTTTGCACTATTTTTTGTATTTAGAAGAAGTTTGTTAGTATGATTTGTAATGTCTTTATTTTTTCTTGTCCCATTTTCTTGTTTTTTTTAAGGACCAAAACATGACTAAAACCTATGCTTATCTGTGTCATTTGCCAATTTTGCTGATTGCTTCACTTTCAGATTTGTTTTCAATGTCTGGTTAATGATTCTATGATATATTTATATATTTGAAAACAAATGTATGTATACTTTTGATTTTCAATAATCTATTAAAGACACCTTTAATGTTATTATGGGGGTAGATTTACTGTCCAAACAATGGTTGTGCATAAGGATCCATCATCCAGACATGACAAATATTTTCTGGTTCTATATTGAACATGCTCATCTCTGAATCTAGCTTTGCTACTGCAGGAGGGTCATATCCTCCTGGTGGGCCGCTGAGTCTTTCTACAAAGTTTGGCCTCAACTTTGAAGTGCTTCAGTTTGCAACATATATGTCCTAAATGGTCCCTTATTGCACATTGAAGGATGCATGATATTAAGTGTTTACAAACTTGAAACAACCATGTATTATCCCTCTTAGAGATTGTCTCTTCTGGCGTTTGTATTTACCACCATGTTGAACAAAAACTCAAGTTCTCGTCACACATCCGGAGGCTGTCCCACTGCTGTTTGATCATGCCAATTGTATAAGTGTGAGAGGATTTATTTATTTACTGGTACATCTGTTTATGTTACTGTATGCTCCATGAAAACGTCTTGCTTTCCCTGTGCTGTAGAAATGCATAGAAAGCAAAGTTTGGCTTAGAGCAGCGTGCAGGAGAGCTCGAGGGTTTCTCAGTCGCCATACTTCCATCCATCCGTCTTTCTGTCTTCTGGGATGAATATCTGTGGAGTTGCAGTATTTTCTCATAGTAGGCAATTTTTGTACAGTTTTATTAAAATAAATTTCACATGGATGTCTGACTTAATCTGCTGCCACAAACAATTTAGACTGTAGATACAGTATATAAATATATATATTATTGTGCAATGGAAAATAAATGTAAAACCAATCATACCATGTTTTGTCCTGTGTTTTCTGTTTCATTGTTTCCTGTTTGTTCACTGATTTTATTTCAAAGATGAAGTTTCATTAGTACTGGTACGGACATTCTTTCTTAACATATCCCACTGCAGGTCAGAGGTCAGATATAGATTAATAGTCTTATCAAGCACTGCTTTGAGCATCCTGAGTTACAGCCTGGTGCAACCCTAATTTAAAGCGCAATTTGAATAGAGTTAGGACATTACACATCTTTTTTTTTCTCAACATTTTTACAGTGGAAAACAAGTTTTATTCCCCTTAAAAAAATATATTGTTGACTTCATCGCATATGTTTCTGTCTCAATTCTGTATAATAACATATTTTTCTTTATTTTAATTGTTTTTTTATTTCCATCAATGTCATTTTTATGTTAAAATTAAATATGCACTGCCTTAATTATGGAATACCATCTGCGGAAAAAGTGAAAATATGTATGCCAATATTTTCATCGTACACATTTTTACAAGTTTAAGTTTTTTTGCAACCACAGAAAACAGTAAACATTTTTTTTAGAATATGCTTCATACAATAATACTGAGTATTTTCATTTAAAGATAAACGGGAAAAAAAAATCCAAGGTTTGGGCATGTTGAGACCGCAATATAAAAATGAAAATGAAAATAAAATAATTTTCATTTTCATTTTTTTAAAATAAATTTTTTTTAAATGTATAATAAATTTAAAAAAATAAAAACACTTACATGTTTTTGTCTGTAATGTTATTTAAATTTATACTTTATCATCGGTTTATTTGTATTTTTATTAACGAGTCCTACGTTTCCCAGAAGCCCCTGCAGGTGGCGCCACTGCTCCTTGAACTCCCGTCGTCCATCGGGGTCGAAACCACAGCAGAGAAGTGAATCCGCGGCTGAGCGGCAGCAGCATCCTCACTTGGATCGAACCAGCGGATGGAGCGGTGGGTAGACAAAAGTTGAGTAAGGTGGAAGGCAAACACAAAGTAATGCCCAACATGTGCGCTCTGAACACGTGTGGATGATTTATTATGTGTTCTTGCTGCTCAGGGAGCGTTTCTATCGAAAGGGGGAAAAAAGCCTTTTATATACATCGCGTTCAACGGCAACATTTAAGCTCCGGATGAATGTTTGATGGACCTTGCGTGTCTTGCTCTGTAGCTGTTGGGATGAGTGAAACAAAGACGACAGAGGCAGCCTCGGAAGACGCCAACTCTTAACACATTTGACAGAAGATAACTTTATGGAAACGTGGTCTACCCGGTAAAGGTCTGTTCTCTCTTCTCACTAAACTTTAACGTTACGTCGACGACAGGCAACTACTAAAAATGTGCTTCATAACGTTAGTTACTACACAAACTGACGTTAAAGAAGTTGAACACTGGACTATTTTGGCTGAAAATCAACCTACTCTCTCCTAATGGGGGTTTACATTTTACTTTAATAACCTGCCTTTTAAAAAATATGAAAGGCGGCAAAAGGAGAGCATGCCCCTGTCTGTGTTGATCAAGAGAACTTCAGGAGGGTTTTCTTTTTGGTTCATCTAAAGGACTTTGACCGTTCAGTTTGTTTCTAGCATGCAGAAACCTGGTGTCCACTTTGTATCATATCTAATGCTTCAGCAAGAACCTAATAGATGTCTCTGAAACGTAGACTTGAACAGGTGAATGTGTTTGAGGTGGGATATACATGGACCAGTTTGCTGGATTTTCTCTGCAAACACCCCAGCAGAAGTGTAAATGGGTATGATGTTGAACAGATAAGGTAGGCTTTCTTTATATCCTTTTTTTTTTCTAAAATGAGCCAAGGGCCAAACCTTGTCCTGGAGTGGCTTTCTAAGCTCCATCTGGCCCAATATTTGGAGTCTTTCATTGACAATGGGTATGATGATTTGGAAGTGTGCAAACAGATTGGAGAACCAGACTTGGATGCCATAGGTGTCCACATCGAGTACCACAGACACAGGCTCCTTGCAGCAGTGCACACACTAAAGGATGAAGACAAAAGGAAAGCACCAAGCTACTATTTCACCTTGGAGCCAATTGGAACTCCTACCTGCAACCACTCTTCAGACCCAAGCAGAGAAAAAGACTTCAGGACTTTGGGATCACACTCACGCACATCAAGAATACATGAGGCTTCTTGTCCTGGAAACCATAACCTGAGATTCACCGATTGTAATGACTTTGTGACTTATCCCAAACTGAAGCTTAAGGTGCTGATAAGGGATAAACTGGCTAAAGATGGGATCAACCTTGGAGACGCACCTTACACCCATAAGGTAGGTCATTTTCCCTTCCTTTGTTTACAGTATGTTGACACTAAATACTGGCTCTTCAAGCACTGTCTTGTGGAATTTAATACGCTTGTTATGTTACGTTTGTGATGAGGAGTGTGACAAATTTCTTTGACGTTGCTGACGTCCACTTGTTGTTCTGTATTGCATCAAAGTTGGCCTTGGTTTCACTGTCAAAGGTCTGCTACACAATATAGTGTTGATTAATATCATTCCCAATATTGTCTTACTCTACTTTTCCATGTCATGATAAACAGGTAACTGACCCATAATCTATCAGTTTTGTTGAGAGACTGAGCGAGAGAGAGAGAGAAGTGAAACAAGATTCATAGTCATTTCTGATCTTCACTGTACTGAAAAATCACAGATAAACTTCGATAAAACAAAGCATTGGGTTTTATGTCAATTTTAGTTTCCATGAAATGCTTTGCAACTATTTTCACGAAGATGTATTCTCTTGTTGCTGTAGTTGCTGCTCAAATTACTCGCGATTATTTATGTAATTCCTGAATTGCTGTTTTAACTTGTTGCATTCTACCAGTTTCAGGGCTTTCCCATCAAAGCTGTTTGTCTTGTGTATTACTTTACCTTCTTTTGGAAAGATGTGTCATTTACAACTGCAAAATATGGTATTAAAGACACGTTTACACATCGTTTAATCACATGGAATGCAAAACATATTGGTTAAAACATTTTTTTTAAATCAATGGCTGGCACCATCATTCGGTGATCAGGAGACCTCACTGGGCTGCATTATTATCACATGATGAGCTAAATAGTGATAACATAATGGGTGAAAGAGGGCGTGAAATCAGAGGAGACTTGTATGCTTTTATAAAAGCATGAAATGCCGTGAAGCTGCATTGCAATTTGCAGCTTCACGGCATTGAACACTAGATTGAACAAGAAGTGAGCACTCTTAAGTTCTTCTTCCTCGTGGTTTCTTTTTCTGTTCTCTAAGATATTTAAAGTATTGTGCAAAAGAGAAATCTAAAAAAGAAGAAGCATATGCACACTAACTGATTTAAAACCAAGGGCGAAATAAAATGTTTTAGATCTCAGAATCTGTGCTATTAAACACTAGCTGCTAATACAGTATTTTAGACTTAAGTTAGACTTCAGGTTTTCAATGAATCTGGGATTATTGGTTTGACAGGCGAACTGGTAATTGAAGGACTGAAAATAATCCTTATACATCACAGTTAACACAGCCATTAGACAGGGGTTAAAGGTCCAATGCTCTCTGCAGGCAGATCAGTGGGACACTGGATCAGACTGCCGTGATGACAGATGTTTTCTGCACGGATCATACATGTACTGACAGCATGCCATTTCATTTCTGGGGATCTTCTCTGCTCTGACAATGGTCCAGTATGTGTTTACTGCAGAAACCATCAGTTAATGTAATTGCAGAGGATATTTATTTGGCTATGGCAAAATCCATTCAGTCTTTAATACACTCAGTGACTGGTCTGAGGCCAGCTGAGAGGCACATTTAGCCTTATATTAACAATCTGTCACTGTCAGTGGAAGGCGTGATTGATGGATGCTGTATTTGATTATATCACAGGAAACTGATGTTAACCATTAGACAAAACATGGCGCACTGGTGATACCAAACAGTTTCAGCTGCATTGTTAAAGACTGTCAGAATGAATCCCTGTGAAGAGGTACTGTTGGACACTTCCCCGGAATATCTTTACACTTTTAGACCGGAGGCACAGTTCCTGCTCTCGGCACTGGCACTTAGCCAGGAGAGAACTTTACTTAACTTGAGTGCCTTTATACAAGATTTCCTTTAGTGCAGCCTGATGTACCCCACACGGAAAATTATACTGTGTTTGTCATTATTAGAATAAATCAGAATACCAACCTAATTGGAAACCTTTATTTTATCCCTCTGTGGTGCCATTGTCTTTACAACAGTAACATTTTACTACAGTCTTGTGTGTTTCTGGCCAGTTTCACATACAAGCATATTCTGTTCATGAAAGATTCAAACGCTATAAAGTACTAAGTGCAGAGGCACTTTGTGGTTCACTTCCAGCCTTTTTTTAGGTTGCAGTCAGTGCTTGCACAGTGAGATTCATGAAGTTTCTTGAATTCTTCAGACTTCATCAGCATCAGCAGCTGGAGGAAGCACAGCCATGTACAGTACATGGATTTTAAGTTCATTTACAGGGCGAAACCTTTGAGGGTTACTGAGCCAAATTTAAAAGTGGTGAAAATGGGATAGTAGCTAAGTTTATGCTCTGCTAGTTAGCTGATGCTGCATGAACAAAGCGCCAGTGATCTTCCCTAAACAAATCTTTTAATTTAAGTGTTGAACTGCTTTTTCAGATTTAGAGTGCTTAACATCTGGTTGAGTATGTCTTCTTGCTGTATTTTTGTAAGAAAAAAGCAAACATGGCTCATTACTTTCTAAGTTCTTGCTGAATTGAGGCACGGTCCGTTTTTTTACTCTGTGAATATAGAGAACTACCTTGATTGAGAGCAGCTCATTAGGTAAGAGTTGATTTTGGCTCTATGATAACAGTAGTTTGGCCTTTCAGCTTTATTCAATTGAGTTGATTTAAGAGATGGACAATGGAAGTATGAAGATAAGTATGTTGATTTTGTCATCAGGAATGGTTTCTATTAGCTTCAGACTCAGTTTGCCTCTGCCAGCTATACCTCTTTGCTTGAACTTAAACAGCTCTGGGCCAATTGGCAGTTTTGTGTTCAATCTCTGAGATCCAACCACAGTAGGGTTTATCCTCAGGCCCTGTTCTGTCTGCTCATCGGGTATCACAGTAGTTTTGATCTGTAATCCCACAATGTTTCTTTTGATAGTGCAATCTATTTCCAGCATGCAATGTGCTTTCCTGACTCTTCTGCACGCATGACTAGTTCACACAGGCTCACAGGACCTATCGGCTATGAGTTTATAGAAAAAGAGAGCGAGAGAGAGAGAGAGAGAGAGAGAAAAGTAATGCCATAAAAGCTGGTTTAGCTGAAAGTGACCTAAACGATGGCACAGCACATTTCACTGATGTGTATTAGCGATTTCCACAAAACAGCAAGAGTAACGTGTCAAATAAAGTCCTACCTTAAACAATTCCAGGACATTTACAACCATGAACTTGTCATATAACAGATGCTCACATTGACCAACCGGATTTTGATGTACCGTATCAAAGGATAAATGGCAAACTTTTCTACAATAAGCATCTGCTCACATACAAAATTGCAGTTCAATGTGCAGAGGTAGCTCCCCCGTGCTCTCTTCCCTCTTAATGAAACATAAATGTTGCCTTATTTTTATTTAAAATGTTATTGTTAATTTCTTAATGATGAATATTATGATATCTTAACATTCATCAAATAATCAGTGTTGTCATTTGACATTAAAACATGTATTATGTTGATCACGTCCAGACCCTGATGGGGAAGGATTCCCTTTAGAGCGGTCTTAACAAAGGGCTTCAAATCCCTAGAAGGCCTCATCACAGTGCCCAGCCTGAAAAAAACATCCTCAGAATGGGCAACAAATGTTAGTTGTTCAGAAGATTTCCCTGTGTAGCTCTGCCAGAGGATCGGAGGACAAGCAAAACCAGCAGGCCTCTTTTGTCAGAAGAAAAGCCCATCTGAATGGAACCTGGCAAAATACACACTCTGCAGCAGCTGACAGCTGTCGCTGCTTTTGTCAAAATAAAATAGGGACTGAATGGAAGTGTTTTTGTTGAACAAAGTTGGGTTTAAAAGACCAGCCCTACACTATGAGGACTGGTGCTAAATTACATTGAGGACGACCTGTAAATAGTTATGAGAAGTAGTATATTTGGTTTAAGTTTAAGGGTTGATAACACCAATCAGTTCAAACTGTTCTGTTTACTATAGATGTTCAACCTTTTCAACTTTTTAAATAAAAAAACTTATTAAACAAGTTTCTGCGTTTGAGAACAGCCGGGACATTTCTGTTTGGAGTAGCATGTTACCTTTTCCTTACATCAGGCTCTCTCTGAACATAAATCAGATGAAATAGAAACTCAAAATTGCACATTAGTTTGTTATTATAATTGATTTTTAATTGCTCAATATGATCAATATACACGTCACAAATCAGTAAAGTCAACCACAACGACCTACACAATATAAATAATGAGACAACACAGGAAAAACAAGACAAACAAACTACAAGAAAACTGTAAAATTGCCCATTAGTTGTGTATCAACTGTTTATGTCCTGTTTGTTTCAGCACTGGTGATCTGTCTAGCTAAATGTCATTAATTATTATTATTAGTGGTAGCTTAGTTATTTTGACATTTAGGTCTGCCACATTTTTGGAGTTACAGTACGATAAAAATACTTTTCCTGATTTAAATAGCAACAGCCTAACACTATTGTATATCACGCTATGTGCATTACAGTTCATATCTTAATCTATATATTCATATTTGGTTGTGTTGATTGGTGATCTATCCATTACCACCATCATCTTACTTACCATTACCATGTAGTGCACCAAAGGGTAGGCCTACTTATGGCCTTGATTCATGTTATGTCAGTATAGATTAAGTCAAAGTACTGGGCCATTACAGAGGTATTGCTGGCTTATTGCACCGATCGTGCTAAGGGGGGTCGTACAGTATTGTACACAGCACTCAGAAGCTTAACATGCCATTAACATGCTTGTCGCTTATAGTTTGGGATTCGATACATTCTTGTCCAGCGTGTTTCACATGCAATTGTCTGTCCCTCTTCTTTGCAAAACAGGACAGTACATGGACAGCTGTGATTGTACCAGCACATATTCAGCCACTCCACATCACATCACTGCTGAGTGGTATCAGAGCTGCATATGTTGTTCACACAGGGAATACCGAGCTATGTATAATGTAAACTCTTGTGTTTAACAGGGCATAATCACTGACCTATATTTGTGAATTTCATATTAGAATTGTCCAGGGTAAGTGGACTAAAAGTTGAAGAGCTATGTACCAAGCAGCTCATTGTTCTTTGTATATTCCTCTATCCAGTTAATTTTCTTTCCAAACAGCCTTCTGCCCTCATGTAGCTTTGCTTTCAAGTAGAAATTATTCAGGAGAGCATCTGGAAGGGCTTTGCCCAGCGACACTAAGACAAGAGCGTCACAAACACAGAAACACATTTATTATTATTATTCAGGACTTAACATTTGAAAACAAAAATGAGGAGGGTCTGTTTTTTTCTTCAAGTAAAAATATTTTTCTTTTGAAGCACTCCTTCATCGCTCTTGCTTGAGCTATTGTATAACAATGCTAAGTAGGTCTTTGAAACTAATGAGCACTCACTGAATTTAAATCACTCTGCGCTGTTGAAAGCCTCCTTTGCTTTGTGGCAGACACACAAGAGACAGAAAAGATAGAGGAAGTTTTCAACTCTATCAGAGCAAGAACTGAGCCCAGCACAATGCTCTGCTTCCTAATCGTGTGTTTCTGATGTTAAAGAATAATTTATTAAGTGACACATAACAGTACACTGTTGTGGTCAGTGAATTTGTATTCTCAAAATGTATTTCTAAAATAAAGTTAGACTTGTAATTTCCCAGAGACAAGATGAGATTGGGTAATGTTAGTTCTAATCAAAGTGGGATTTAAAGGTCTTTGCACATGATCATTATTTACTTAAGATCAGACAAGTATGTGGAAGTATGTCCAACAGTTGTAATTTCTCCATAATTTTCACAGTAAGTGTCCAAAAAGGGTAAATTGGTAAAATTGTTAAGCAGAAAAAAATGCTGAATGAAACTGCTGGTTAAAAGTTGGTTCATTTACAAGAAAAAAATAGAAGAATCCCCCCCCCCCCCCCCCCATCTCTCTCTCTCTCTCTCTCTCTCTCTCTCTCTCTCTCTCTCTCTCTCTCTCTCTCTCTTTTCTTCTATAAACTCGTAGCCGATAGGTCTCAGTTCAATTCAAATGGCTTTATTGGCATGACGTTCTCTCTCTCTTTGAGGATTATATCAGCACCATGGTCTTGGAGGTCTATGAGCCATATTACATCGACCTTGATCACGTTTCATTACAAGGGTTGGATCCATGCTCTTTGCTGGGCTATTTTTACTGCATGTGCAAGATGGGGCCATTTCAGCAGTGTTTTCACTCAGTCATGCAGAGCACCCTTGTTATAAGAGGAAGATTAGAGGTCTTCCCTTTCAAAGAAAGGCACCATCAAACTAATGCAGTTGTTTTCTTTTGTTATTCCTTAATGCATAAGGTTGTACATTTTGCACGATTGAATGCAGTGTTTTGGTACATTGCAGATACCTGATGTAATTTAGATCATTCTTTTTATTCCATTTATAGAACTGTTCATCTCCCTTATTTTCATGACATTTCAAATTTGAAACCTTTTCCTTGGTATGTATTTATGTTAAGAGCACTACAACATAAACAGCAAACATTTTGTAGTTTGTACAGTACTGAGACCAACCTAAACCTAACTAAACTGTCTAGACGCCATTTCTCACTACGATAATCCAACATGACTCACATTTTTGCGTAACAATAAAATGGACTTAGCTTTTTTTTTGTTTATCAATAAAGACATTGCAAGCTTTTAATTCCTCTTATTTCTTTTGAAATATAGGTCATGTATGGATAGCAACTTATAATGTGTTGACATGCTCTGACTCTCTTGGTACATTAGTGTTAATTCCATGTGGCCAGTCTTAATAATGTGATTCACTGTGATTCAATGCGTTAAGCAAAGGAATTGTGAAAAGGATATGGTATTTATTCAGAACGATTCTTTTTGTATGAAGACGGAATAACTTTATCGGCAGGTTTGTGCAGTTAAAGTTCATTTTCATTTGAAAGTTGATACTTTTGTTTGAATGCTGTATTTTAGTTCATCTCAAGTGCAGTGCTGCCTTGTGTTCAGCTGTTGAGCTATTGAATTTTGAATTAACTCCACTAATTTACCCCAGATTATCCTCAAACAGAGCATCTATTTGGTGAATCATGATATTGATTTTTCCTTGTAATTAAATCCTGCACAGAGTCCCCAAGTCAAAATCTGATCAGAAGTAGTAAGTGGGTAAAGAATTACCGTACATAGAAGCAGCCATTTGGTCTCGGTTAAGTTAAGTCAGAGCTCAAAATAGAGACACACCACCATTTCATTTATGAATCACATCATTTATACATTTATTCGCATTTTCCCAGACTTTGAATTTGATGTATACATAAACATAATAAAGACCTGATCCATTGTTTAGTCTATTTCATTGAATTCATTTATATTTGCCTTTCCTTCCATCTTGTCCACACAGACAGAACATCCCTGCTGCTCATTCAATATGCAAAAAGATTAGAAGAAACAAGACAACTACAGAGTAGACATGACAAATCTCTGCAGATGTTTGCCAGTCAGGTTTAGAATGTATTTCAAGCTTTTCTTGAAGTCATCACTTCGCTTTCTTCTAGTAACACTACGATCTTCCCTGAATAATGCTCTCTGACAGTTCGGAGCTAACTGCCTCTCTCTACTATTCCCAGGTCAAAGCCTCAGTGGAGGTAGGTTAGTTTTGTTAGCTAACATCCTGTTGGATTGCCTGTGAGACATTGGATAATACATTTTTACTTGTTAAACAAACAACATTTAAGTATTTTTTCCAAAGTAAAATTTGAATAAATTGTGAATCTAGTTGTCTCTTTACTTCTGACATTGTTCTTGATTTAGCTGTATTACCATCTTCATGTTTCCACATTCATGTAGACTCTGAAGGATACAATATGTTAACATGTTTTCAGACACAACTTTCCCCTTTCCATTCCATTCATGTTTCAACTTCTGTGCAACATCTCTCTGAGAAACCTTCATATATCAGACATGATGGTTCTGCCTTCTAACATCAGTTAGACCGCATTCATTGTTATATTATGTTACAAAGGAGCAGGTAAAGGACCTTACTAATTGTTATATTATCTCCTAAATGAAACACATTCATTCACCATACGCACTAAGCAACATATAGCAAAGTTACAGCGGCAAGGAAAAACTTCATATTAAGAGGCAGAACCCTTGAGCAGAACCAGACTCATGTTGAACAGCCATATGCCGACACTGTGTTGGGCTTGGGAAGTGGGATAGAAGGAGAGGCATGACGAAGAAGGATAGAGACAAACAGAGCAACAACAACAACAACAATGAATACGATAGATTTATAGCTACAGTGTCAGTAATAATGGTCAAAGTATTTGTAGTATTAGCAGTAACAACTAAGTATCATAATAAACTGATCAATCAATTATTAACATTAACAAGTGTAATGATGAGGAAACAGGGCTCACTAATTATGTTAATGACAGGGGTTAAAGCTGAGCTGCTTATAGCAAATATTTAAGATTCACTTAAATATTTATATTAATGAAAATAGATGTAGGCTGATATTATTGTTCAGTGTTTCCCCTACTACCCCCCTACCACACACACACACACACACATACACACACATATATATATATATATATATATATATATATAATATTTTTATTTTTTGGGGGCTTTTTGTGCCTTTATTGTAGGGATAGGATAGTGGATAGAGTCGGAAATCAGGGAAAGAAGTCATTTAAGGATACCTTTCCGATAGAAAAGGAGAGCTGTCATTAAAAGTAACGCATGAACACCGCAGTTGGAGTCAGGAGGTGGGGTCCATAGCAGCAGGAACAACAATCCAGAGGAACCTATGAGACAAGGGGGCTCAGGAGCTCCCAGGAAGATATACTGTTAGTAACTTGCATGAAGATTTACAGACGGTGACATTCAGTAATAGGATGTGAATGCACAGAGAGAGGGGAAGAGACACAAGCTCAAGGTGCCAGTTCCCCCGACAGTTTAAGCCCATAGAAGCGCAATTACGAGCTGGTACATACCTGCTCCAGCCCACTCACTCCAGTTTCTTTGTGTTCATGTGTCATATATATTATGTAAACATTTCTAAAAAGGTCAATTGGAAAATGTTGTGACTTGACTTTAGTAGCTTTAAGCAAAGCTCAGGCCTCAAATCCATTTGTGTGACATGTTGGCCCATTATTGATATGGCCCTGAAGGGCCAAGGGGATTAGACTTACGCCCCTTTTACAGCTGGTGCAATGTGCCATGACATGACACTCATCCATCTTAGTCAGGAGCAGTCATGGTTGGTCTTTTTTTTCCGGTTTTAGTATGTATTACTCTCTGAATGTGAGATACCGTAGAATCCAGGGAATGTCATAAAATAAAAGTAAATATAAGGATGACTTGAGTTGAAGAAAAGAAACACAAGTCTAAATATGAATCTCTTTGTGTTTTTCTTTATAATATAGTTTGCATTATAAATATATTTCTATGTATGTGATATTTGTAGGTTACCCCACTGAGAACAGTCATAGATGCAATATTTCAGTAATATTCTCCAAATCGACAACTGCACTTTGCCCTTTCTAGAGAAAATCCCACTGTGAGGCGGAGGGTGGAATAACAGTCACACATCAGTTCTAGTTTGTCCAGTGACTGGCAGTCCCATGTAGCAGCTTCCCAGCAGAGTCAGATGCTGGTAGTCTGCAGTACAGGAGTTCACTGCTTTGACTCCATCCAGCTGTGTGCTATTGGTCAAACCAGTCCAAGGTCTGCCAATGCAGGTGAGCCTGCATGCTGTAAAGCCAGCATTGTACCTGACCTTTCATTGGGGCTGTGGGCCTTTTTTTTTTATAAAGAGGAAAAAGCCAAGGTCACGCTCCTGCAGTGCAGTGAATGCTGTATTTTTGTATGACCCACTTTCCTCTCCTCTCTTCCTCTCCACATCAGCTAAGACCCTCCTCCCTTATGAATTACATATTACAAGTCAACTGACACTATTGCATACACTTAACCACTACAAACTGTTAGCTGAGCTGATGGTGATCCATTTGCATGAGGTATGGCATTTCTTGTATTCCTCATCCATGTGAAATTAAGAGGATTTAATTCAGAACTGATTTGCTGTAATCATGCATTTGGTTTCCTGTGAATATTTAATGGGCTTCATATCCCCTTGTCAGCATACATTCTGTATTTGCTTCAAGAAAAAAATTATATATTCAAGATTCTATAGTTATACGGAGCAGCTGTAGCACAGTTGTGTGTTTGCCTCAGGTTCAGCCATTATCCCGTTTTTTTCAGGCTCAGTGGACTAATATGACCTGTATGTCATTTTGTTAGCCATGTGGAAGGCATACATGCAATGTTATATCTGCTGAATAAGTGTCTCAAGTTTTTAAAATTAGCATGAAATATCTTAGTAATAAGAATGTTGTGATCAAACTAAACGGACTAAAATTAAACTGATGCCTATGTATCTTATGTTAATGTGAGTAGAGCCATGATTACCGTCCTCTCGTCATCTTACATCAAAACTCTGTATAGGCTGGAGACCTGAGCTAACAATAGTTCACAACAACCCACTAAAAAGTAGCAAATGTAATTGATGTCCACTAGACTGGCTGTGTAAATGCTTATGTCATTATTTTTTCATTTCTTTTCAGAAAGCATAGAAAATCATGGCCTACCTTTTAGTGGAACATCTGATCCACTGCCTGCGAGCTTGCAAGATCACGCAACCACCATCTTAATCACTAAATCTGACCAATGCGTCAAATTTTGTCAGAAATTCAAACAAATGAAAACTAAAACATACAATATAAGCTCCCCCCTGTCTTTTTTTTCTCCAAAATGTAAATTCTGGTTGGTGTTTTTTGTTTTGGATTTTGAAAATTTCAAAAAATCTGAGAATCGAAAAAAAGACCAAGTACTTTGAGTTTTCTGTTGTATCTTTCATCACAAGAAGTACACTGATTTACACAATTATTTTCTTAAGTTACATTAGTTGGTAGCTCCTCCCTTTCTCAAAGAGGAAGCCATACATTGAATGTTATCTGGATACATTTAAAGGCTGTGTAATTTAAACTCTGGCAGCAGGGGTTTAGGAGCAGCTGTCAGGGTTAAATGAAGTTTATAAAGTTGTCATATTGAGCTGAATGCTTGAATGAGACTGTTTTATGCCTCACAGATTCACACACTGCTAGTGTGTTATGTTGCACTTCTGCTGCCCCTCATCAAATATACATTACATTTCTGTGTTGCAAATTTTTAAAAAGGATGAACAGTAGGATCCACTTAAGAGTGAATGACTGAAGTCACGGAATAAAGGAAAAAATGGCTTTTTCTCAACTTAATATCTTCACAGCAGCACTGTGCACCATGGTGTGAAGGGACAGTGATTGGCTGTTGACACAACCTAAAACAAATTTTAATAACCCATTTTTTTTAAGGCTGTAATGGAATCGTTATTCAGCATGAATACTATACATATCTGTAACTTGTCAATAAGGTAAGCCTACATTTGCTGGCTGTCTGTAAGAAATATTTAGTTGCCACTTCAGTGCTCCAAAGAGTTGGAGAAAAAGCTGAATAAAAACCTCACATTGTTTACAAAAAGGGACCTCCATTCAAGGTTTACAGTCAGCTGTTATCTGTGTTTTACTTCTCATCAGTCTCCTCAAGTGCTTCCAAGCTGCATATCTCTTTCATCTTATCTGAATACATATGGCAACTCTTTGAATTATATATATCACTGTGTTCCCTGCCTGAGCGACAGTGCAGGAGCATGTGCCCGTTAAAAAAGCTTCTGTGCCTCTTGGGAAAGTAAAGTGTAGGAGGATCGTGAGTGGATGTTTTTCTGTAATAGTTTTGTATGACTGTGTATCTCTGCGGTTAACACTGGCAAGCAGAGAGAAAATGATAGTTCTGTCACACTGAAGCAGGTAAGTGTTGTTTTGTAAGCTATAGGAATAAGGGCAACAACAACAAAAAAGTAGCAATCCGTCTAAAAACGGAGCATATCCGACCCGTATAAGAAGCAATGTTAGTTTTGAAATATTGATTTATGTCTGTGTGACCCTTCTGCAGTTTGGACCTGAAGGTTTTGTTCAGTTTCCTTCTGTCTTTTTCTCTGGAAATGTCTAAGTTGGTGCTAGTAACAACTCTTAAGCGTTGGCTGCCTGTTTGAATGTGTGTTCTTGGCAGGGCAGGAGGGGTTTCTCTTTTGCTTACTGTAGGTTCTGATGTCTAACTGTTTACTGTATAGGCTTTGTTGGGGAGAAGATTAGTGAAGGGGTCGTTGGTGTTGGTGTGCTTAGTCTTTAATCTAACATTGGGACACTGTAGTGTGTGCAATGCAATATAAAGATTAAAAGATTGACGGTTGAAAAGGTCAGCGAAACATTCAACATTAAAACCTGGTTCAGATGACTTTATTTGATGACATGTTAATTTGGATCAGATTAAATTCAAATCGCAATTAGCCGCTTTTTGTAGAGCAAACATAAAACATCTGCCTCTGACATGACATCAGAGTAAGCATATTTACTATCCCTATTATTCAATGATCATGAAGTAGTAAAGTCAAGTTTATTTATAGAGCACATTTCAGCAACAAGGCAATTCAAAATGCTTCACACAAGAGATCAAAAGAATTATGACATAGAGGGGAAAAAAAACATAAATAAAGACAATTTTAAAAGTCACTAAAACAACCATTAACAACCATGGAGAGGTTTAAAAAAAATCAAAATAGAAAGATCAAAAAAAGAAATATCACATTCAATGGAGTAAAAGACATTTCTGCTTATTTGCACTTCTGGTGAGATGCCAAACCTCATTTCGTTACTCTATACTTGTATATGTGTAATGACAATAAAGTTGAATCTCATCTCATCTCATCTCATCTCATTAAAATACAAAATTCACTGAAATGCCCACAAATGTGTAATTTAATTATGTTGTCTGCTTTCGATGTTATACTGCTCTGAAGTCCTGACTACAGAGATCTTCCTGACGCACACAGATTTAACCTGCTATGAAAATGGACAAAAGGGACAAAAACCTAAGAGTTAATGGGACAAATGTTAATCAGTCAGATAAAACCGTAATGTTCATGGTACTACTTTATTAAAAGCTGAACACACAAACATAGTCTTCATTAGTCTCTATGCTGGTCACCTTAATTCTTTCCCTTAGTGTGACACTGTGTTTATTTCCTTTTATCAGAGGTTGTTTGTTTGAGATGTTTTAATAAATGAAAGCAGTGAACAGCAGGCAGAGAGCTCAAACACCAGAATGTCTATAAATGTTCCAAACATCTTCTGGCCTGTGTCTCAAGTGGCTTACATGAGGTGAATTATGTATGAATGACCCATACTGCTTATGTTGAAGAGAGCAAACCCGTATTCCCCAGGTAACTCAGGTTTGTATACAGACAATGTCAACATAGCTTTTTTTTTTGGCTGCCAAATGTAACATCTTCAGTTGAAGAAGGTTGCTTTGTTTTTGAGGGAATAAGTATCTATTTACATTTAGAAGCAGTATAAACCTAAACCTCACACAGCAAGTTCTGATGACATTTTTTGTGGTAACCTCGTTTTTTCTTTTTGAAACTGCAGGGATGCCAGGCTAGGGTGGATTTAATTGGCTCGATTCAATCAATTACCACTTGATTAGGGAATTCCCTCTAGCACAGTGGTATTAATTCCACACAGTTTGTCTAATTGTAGCGCAGACTTCCTGTTATTTGCTGGAAGTCTTTTTTCCAACCTTTTTTAGCATATTTTGTGTAAAAGAAAAAAAAAAGCACCAGCGAAAAGGCAACTGTAGTTTTTTTTATATAATTACTTATACTTATTATAATTATTTATTGAAATACAATACCTTCAACAGGATGAACACTCACTTTGATTACTCATGCTGTAATGGCTTAACCACTAGGTAACCAGTGCCCCCTCACCCCATATTTTTATCAAACTGTTTTATTTCACACTTTATTACTATATCAAAACCAGGGATATCACATGCATTTAGACCTGTTTGTTCATCAATAGAAAACTTGAATCGACGAACAAATTATACCTCATAAAGCTACTCTTGAATAATTAACCCAAATGGTCTTTGAAAATCTGCACCCAAATAGGCTACGGATGCATGTCCTTGTTGACTGACAAATAAGCATCTGATTGCAATAATCATCTTCTAGGTTAACTTTACAATGAAAACATGAAGTGAAAGCAATTATTATAACTTTGTCATAGTCAACTTTCTTTTGTTAACCAAAATTGCATTATTGTATCACTTAGGTCCTGGAGTGCATTTGCGGAGTTTGTGATATTCTTACTTTCAAGCATTCCTTTGCATCATTTAACTTTAATTCTGTGTCTATTTTGGTCAGGAAGCTTTACCCTGAGCCTGGCAAAGATTTCCCTTTTCTGCGGTTCAATCTGATACTGTGTCCATTAGGAAAGGTGTGTGTAGATGACGACATACTGTACGTTACTGAGTAGAATACAGGCTGAAGAGACTACATCAAGTGACTGACCTTGATGTGATGTGATAATGTCATATAGAACCAGGGGAAGGGGCATTGCAGTATCTGGCTTGCTTTATGTTCCAATGCAGAGGTTAAAAGGTGTTTCACTGTGGCAGTGCAGCATCATGAAAAAAATGTGTATATATCGGATGGATTCAGTTAATTTGCCATTAGATATTTGCTGGCAGTTTGTGAGGCTTTCATTGCCATTCCCAATACAATGAAAATGTAGAACTGTGTTTTTATTGCTTAAAGCACGGCAGATGTTTGAGGGACTCACAACAGTGTGTCAGAAATATGCCAGTTAAAAAGGATAATCCACAAGCCTCACTGTGAACAGTTTTCACTCAAAACAGGGAAATTTGGCATGGTGACAAACCAATAATATCAAGCACTTTAAATCCATCCCCACCTCTGCCTAACCTCTTATTTATGCAAAGTTACAGAGGGATTTGATAAAAGTCATTTGGGGATTTCAGTATACAGCTATTTGGGTCAGTAATACTTTTTGTCCTTTGAACTCGTATTATGCCAAAATACACAAACTGTCTCAGTCTACTACCGCTGGAGCTATTCAGTAGAGCGGTGGATTCTGGGTAGTCATTAGCTCAATGACTTCCCTGTAGGTGGAGTGCCTGAGTGTTGGTTTAGTACCTGATGGAGTGTGTTTTGGATAACTGACAGGCTGCCCATTGGCTATTGCATTCAAGACTAACCTCTGCCTCTCTTGGTGCCCACTTTGCTGCAGGCACCCATAGTCACCCACCCACACATGACAGCTGTGGTAGACACTGATGCCCAGCAATCGCCTTTGCACTCACAGGTTCAGAAGTTGGCATGCCTACTGCCGTTTACTTGGCTTTCACTGGAAAGAAAACAATTCCATATGGCACAATGAGGCCACCATACCACCACCATACCAAGGCCTCAGGCTCTGGTGGTGGTGGTATGGTGGGTTCTAGTCCTGGTGAATCACAAGTGAAAATGGAAGTGCCTCGAGTTACACATCCACTGATTTTAAAATTAACATTTTAAGAAAAGGAGAGATCTTACCTATTAAGGTCTTAATTCTCAGCATTCTTCTTGACTATTATGGAAGTAGACAGTTCACGTCTTATAGAAACGTCTTTAAATGTCACAATCTTTGCGCCGCCGTTACAAACTATACCAAGCTTTTATTGGCATTTACATTTCAAATCCAGGAGAAAGGTTGTGTATGGTTTCTTTGTTTGATGGTGAACATACTGTCCTCGCCATGTTTGTAAAATGTCAGTTTGATTTGAGAAACAAACTGTTACAGCATTAAACCAAAGCTGGTTGAGGATCTCGTTTGAAAAAAACAAAAACAAACCTACAGAAACGTTATCTTGTTTAAATGATTTTGAATTCACAAGACTCTTAGTTCCGCTTATCCAAATAAAACAAATGTTTGTCGTAATAATTTTCATCGGGAAACCAGAAAAATCATTTACCTCTTTATATCTCAAACATATGAATGTGGTGTTGAGTTAGCTGTTTTCACTGTCTTTATTCTGAAGTTACTTGGTTCTTCAAATGCGTTGCATGGCATGAGTTTGTACTGTTCCTGGAAGACGTCTTATTTGCACACCATGAGCCAGTGTCTGCCTGCAGGCAGGATGAATCTATTTGTGGCTCAAATCCACTGTGCCTTCATGTTTCATGCTCACGCATTTAAGTGTCTGAACATATTACTAATATTACTCATAATCCTGACTGGATGTTCATCATGCAATCACACAGTCAAAACTTTGATGGCTTGAACTTTCAAATGTTCGTCTTCGAAGTCTTTCTGGATAAAGAGTGAAGTAAACAAGTGAGAGGTCAGAGCCACTGACATTTAGCTTTCAGCCTTTTAAAGTTCCTGGCTGAGGCATCCTTGCAGAAAAAATTGATCCAAAGTGTCGCACATTTGACATGGATGACATGAGTCAGATAGACCCAGACAGGTTTTATGGATAATAAGGAAAATACATTTTGTGTGTTTACTGGTTGCTGGTCGGTGGGATCAAGTAATGTCTTTTATATATTTTGATATTCCCTTTATTGAGTGTTTGTTAACTGTGTTTGAGAACAAAGTGGTATAAAGGCTCAGTCTTGAAAATGATCCATGTGGGAACTGATCAGTTCCTGAGAAGGTATAAAATGTGGTGTTCATAGATTTCCTTACCTTCCATATTTTAATGTCAACGTCAAGGTTATATCCATGTCTATTGCACTGTCCCCATAACTCAGACAGTTTCCTCTTATGCCTATTAGAAAGTATCCGTAATTGCCTCTATGGTGGCCAATAAAGTCTATATGAGAAACGTGACTGTGTTCATCTATTATCTCATTAGCTCTGCAAAATGACATGTTTATGGATTTTCTCTAGAGCAGTTTTGAAAACTGGATGCCTTGCCTTTGGTTTTTATATTATGCTGTAAAACAAAACTTGTTTTATTTACTTCTTTTGTCCTTTGTGTAACAAAATCTAATGTGGAGGTTGGGTGAAGGATATTTATTTTAGTATGTATTTTCAAGTTAGTTTTTCCTGTGTTGCATTCTATTGACCTGTAGTATGATTTTGATATACAGACTACCATTATTGATCAAATGATGTGAAAGAATGCAAGAAAAACTGCTCAGAAGACACATAATATACAACACAACAGCACCACATACTGCACACTCCAAAATGACCAACATTCAACACCATAAAAATCATAGAGTTTGAGCAATAGCTGAATATTTCAAGACACTTAGACAAGCTTTACAAAGACAGGACTAAAGGTAAGACTGTTTATGAGGAATTATTCATATAAGGTAGGTTCCCCTAAAAGACTAGAAATTAAGTTCCAATTGTTTAGAACAACATTAATTTTGCTTCTTTAACTACATTTACTGAATTTATAACTGGATTATTTGATGTTTGTATCCAGTATTCGCTCTTGCTATGATGCTACGTTTCTGAATTTATTGTATTCTTATCAACTAGACTGCTTCAAAACACAAGAGGGGTACTAATGTAGAAATCCCAGTTGTTTTCCAAATATCGTCCGTTTTGTGATCATCAGACTGGATCCTAATTGTGTCCCCTTTACACAGATATTCCTCTGAGGACAGTGTCTGGACCATTGCCACTGATGAAACTGTTCCACTGTCTGTCCTCAATTTTCATACATTGATTGCGATTGTGATTAGGTTTGACTTTCTGTGTTAATCAATACATAATTACACTCTAATGGGACTTCCCGACAATGTGCTCTAAAACCTATCATTTCAAATGACTCGGCCACATAGCCCCTTGCCTGCATCATGCTAAGCTGCTGAGAGACACAACATGACTTGATCTGGGCGCGTTGATGGATTAGCTCACATCAAAGAGCCCTGACAATGGCAGCAGCTTGTCTTTTTTTTTTTTTTTTTTTTTTTTTTTATCACCTTGAATGGAGCAAAATGACTCAAAATCTGAGCTCCCTTTGAGATGGTCACTGCCAGTTCAACTGATATAATCAGTTACACACTATATAAGCATGATGTTAACATCTGTGGCCACAAATGTACTCACCTTCAGTTTATGAGCTAATGATGCTCATTGGATGACATTCACCCTGAAACAAGAGTTATTTTCAGCTTTGTAGCACATGTGACATTTGTGTCGGCGTCCTGAATGGATGCCAGATTTTCCACAGTGGAAATAAAAGTGCCAGTGAGCTCTTTTTTTCACCTGTTTTTAAAGTAGATGTTTTTTGGTTTCTTTTGGCTCTTACCTGAAACAGAAGAATGCATTACTTTTTATTTTTATTTAAATAAGTAGACATAAGTTTAATTATCAGACAGACACAAACATAGGGAGGAACAGTAAAGAGAATTAGACACTGTGTTAATTAAAAAAAGAAACTCTTGTTTAGCACCAGTAGATAACCACGACAGTGCTGTTCTGTCATGTATTCCCTCCCCCAAGGATTATTTCTGATAAATAAGCTCTGACAGCTGGTGTTTTCTATTAATTGCCTACCTGTTTGTACAAAGGAAACATTCAAAAGAGGATGTGACTGAGAGTGTGGTGATGATGATAACTGATTGGAAAGCTACAAAAAGTGCAGAACGTGCATCTCTGTGAGAAATTACAGGAAGTTGTTTGACAGTTATTGTATCTGCTCGGGCCTGCAGGAGGGACAAAGTAAATAAAACCGTCCCCTTTGACCCCTGTTGTGGCCAGAGTTGGCAGGTGACCTCCCTTTAAGGTTTTGCTAGTCATACATTTAAATAGTCAGACTTTATTTGTTTCTTACTTGTAAAATATGAGATTCTTATTTAGACTTACAGAAGGCCATACATACACTTATAATAATTAGTTAGTCATTTTATATTTGTTCTTCAATTATTTTACTGAAAATATTTTCCAAAACATAACATGACTGAATGACAATGATCAGTATGTTTAACATATGTCAACATATATCATATCATATGAAATATGTCATTTAGCTCTATCTCTGATTATTACAACGTATGCTTGTATAAGCAGGATCATGCAGTGGTTGCATGACCAATGTCATGAAGTAAGCGAACTGGCTAAGCCTCCAGGCTCACTTAGATCTCTCCTCACACCATCATACTGCCAAACAGAGCTGAGACAATCAGAGCCACAGCAGAGTCTGCATTTCAACACTGTATTTGCCTGGAAGCTGATTGTAAGATATCATGCGACTTGAGACCGCAGGAACCTTTTCATAATTCTAGGAACTGTTGGAATCCTCCCTGTTTTTTATTGATTCCGCACCTCAGGAGCTTTGAACTATTTTATTTCCTAGAACCTCGTTTAGAGGAACCTTTTTAGCTCCTGTTTCAGACTAGGTACCATGGCGGTGCGGATGCAGACAGAAATAAAGTTCCCATGATGTGTAGTTCTCAGGGAACTCCCTAGTTGATAGTTCCCCTTCAAAAAGGCCCCAGAACTGTTTGATTCGAAAACACCTATTGTTTGTCTTTATCTATTATTTTCTTGCGCCTGTCTATTAATCACTCCGGGCAGATTATGTTTTTTTTTTTTTTTTTTTTTTAAATGTGCTTTATTATGAAAAAGTGAACTTGACTTTACTTGAAAATGTTTCGATGAGAAACCTGTTAAATTCTGAAGTGTCCTTGACTTTCAAACACAAAACTATGTCAAGTTGGCTAAGAAACTGTGTCACCTTTTTATGTAGTCTGTCACACATTGTTAAATAATGGTTTCTGAAAAGATAGAGCTCTGACTTTCATTCTTTTGTAACTTTAAATTCATTTTATTCTTCTTCCTACTACCTGGTCATTGGTATTGGAGCTTTCATCACCACCTACTTATTCCTTTCTTGTCTCATTTCTTCCTCACCTTGTCACAGCCTTTGTTTATCCCCTGCAATTGAGATCCTTTATTTATGAAACTCCAGTGTCCTACAGTATAAATCTTTAAATTTTAGCATAGTCATAATTTAGAACTTCTAAGAATGGGATTTATGACATAAAATGACAATTTAATGCCTCTTTTCATGCATCATCAAGCTAATGCAGGCATTCAACTGTAGCCCAATGTGGCCAGCAGAATGGGTGACAATGTGAAGAAATAAGGCATTCACTCTGGGCCTAAGGGAAGAGAGATAAAGTAAACCAAAGAAGAAAAGTGGGACATAAAAGATAAGAAAAGCTAAAGTTATGAATACTGAGATTAAAAGGTTTCATTGATGTGGTAATTTTAATGGGCAGCCTGCCACGATAAAAGGCTGGACTGTGAGGTCAAGATCTCAATTTAGAAAACGATCCACAGGCCATTGAAGCTTGAAATGCTTCTGAGAAGGCGAGGACAGGATTTGGATGAGCATTCAACCACAACTTGTCAACTGCACACTGGTGTGATTCCCCCTGCGGTGATTCAGGGTGGCTCAAATAACATATGCGGTATAATCGCACACACCCTTTTTATTATTTAACAAATTTACTTGTGAATCAGGGCCCACCAGCATTAGTATCTGGCTGGGAAGCTTATTTAGATTGTGACTTTTATTTATCTTTTTATTTCTCAACAACATCATGATAATCAGAGATAGACACAAACATTCCCGCAGTGAATGCAAGCGGCGCTGCAGAGGGGACAGCACCTGGTGCTGAAACACCGTCATGGCAGCCACAGTTATCACCAGAATCACCTCCTCTTTAGCCTTTTGCCTACAAAAAAGCGCAAAAGAAAAATTTGGTCAAGGAATACATAACATGAGGCGAGGTGAAGTGACTTCGCCTGGGCGATAAAACAATAATTATCGCAACATAATTTAGCCCTGGGGGAATAAAACGACAACAGAATTATCATTATATAACTATTTTCTGCGTTTTTTAACATCATGCACTGAGCTTATGATTGTAAAATGCTCCTCTGTTCAAGTATAGTTTATCATGTTCAGATAATAAAGGATGTTTAAGCTTCAATTAACCATCTGATTTCTTCAACTTTAACTCAGGAGCATTTGACATTTATCGTGACAGTTATCGATATCGACTGATATGGACATTTTTGTAAAATCGCCCTGCCCTAAGTGCGGTTGTTCTTGCAGTTGGCTTGTGGTTATTCATTTTTGTGGTTACCAAGACAACCCTTTGTAACCGAAATGAAAATAGATTCACATAAGTTATTAGATGTGTTTGAAGGTATGTCATGCAGTGAAGTGTAGTTATTAACACAAATGACTAGGAACACCTAGGTGCAGTAGTATTAGTGCTTTCCATCTTTTATTTGATTGTGTCCAAGATATTCATTCTAAGATCTGAAACTGAAGCACTTTTCATTACTTTGTAAATTGGTCGTGTGGGAGGACTCATTCATTATATCAGTTCAACTACATTTTACATAAATTGTATAGCCTACTGCAGGGAGAGAGGTTTATAATGCATGAATTTAATCACTGATTTTTTTATTCCTGAGTGCTTCTGCTTGACTTAATATGGTTTAAGCATTCTGCATTATTCAAGTTTGTATGATATTTCTACAACATGGCCACTCGGTTCTTTTAAATGCGACCCAGGAAAAATCCTTGTTCAGCTTTTTCAGTCAGAGCTCATACTCAGACAGTGTTTCACAAAGAATGTAGGGGAGCCATTAAGGCATCTAAGGGTCTCTAAGAATGTGTTGTAAAAAAATCAACTCAAAGAACCTACATTAATGGAAAGGCAACTGTGCCTTTTATTTGGTAAAACATTTTTAATGAAGTCTGTTACATTTAATTTTTAGATGGTACAGTGCCACACTTCAGTTTATAGTTTGTAGTTATAGTTTATAGTTTACGCATTCATGTAATTTACTACTGAATGTGCTTTTTTTTATTCACATGAAACATTAATGAGGCACATTGATTGAAAAATGTGAGTGAGGGTGTTAAAGCACTTTGTCAACCCCAACAAAGGGCCAAATATGGACAATCAATTTGGATGTCTGATTATGCATATTTAATAAACCACATGTCAGTTCTATTGAGTGTTTTTTTTAAGTTGTTTCTCAAAGATGTATACATTTTGGCTGAGAAAAATGTATGAAACTACAGCAGCTTTAGTCACAACATTACTGTAGGCAGATCACAAATCTCATCGGTCATGTAAGAGATGTCAAACATTAAAGTGAACCCACTCATGTTCAATGGGTCTTCAGGGTTATTATAGATCCTCATGCAATTCTTATGATGTCAGAACATGCTTGGCTTGCTGCGGTTAGCATCCATTAATGGGTGTAGTTTCTGTAAGGTGGATGTCCTTGGAATGGCGAGGGGGGGGGAGACGCAACATCTGAGAGCTCAGAGGAGGAGGAGGAGGCAAATTGAATTGGACAGGAGATGTTGTCATCAGGTCTGTTAGGGTGTCAAAGGAGGCATGTGTGATCAGTGAGCACAATCTGAACGTTTAAAGTACATCATCCAAGTGTTACTTTGCAGTTCTGTGAGAAACAGATTCCCCTAAGGAGAGAGAGAGAGAGCTGGCAGAGATACAAGCTCTGACTAGACAACAGAGGAATATGTTGTCAGAAACATCTTTTTATTTTTTTATCTATCCTTTATTTAAGCAGGTAGGACCCACTGAGACCGAGGTCTCTTTTCCAGGGGTGCCGTGCAGCAATACAAAAATAGAAACAGCACAAATATAAACATATTAACGGTTAAAAACACATCTAGACACTGGAACACATATTTATTCACACATGTAAACCATGTCCATTTAAAATGAATTCACATTGTGAAACAGTTGCAATTTCCTTCCTGAGGTAGTTTGGACACGAGGTCTTTAAAAACACTGTATGAAACAAGAGAGGGCAACAGCTATCCTCTGAAGGTCATTCCACATACTGGGTGCAGCAACACTAAAGGCAGTCTTTCGCCATTCAGTTCTAAACCTTGGTGTTTTCAAAATTATCCGGTTTTGAGACCTTGTCGAATGGCTCGATATGTTTATGGACAGGAGAGTAGTAAGGTAAGAAGGGAGTTTACCAATAAGTGCTTTGTAAATAAACAAAATACTGTGCTGCTTTCTTCGTTGACCCAACGAGGATCAGCCTACAGGACGATAAAGGTCACAATGATGATCTTAGAAAGACCTCTTCCTTAATATCTGTCAGCGTCTGTTGAACAACATGTGTAACCTCTGGCTTAGCATCAGATCAGCTGTGGCTGTCTCCCCCATTCTTTCTGAATAATGTTCAAATACTGACACCAGTAAACCACCCATTTTACTTGGCACGGCACCATAGTTGGTAGTTTTGATTTAACCACTTCTCAGGTCAAATAATGGTGCGTTCCGTTTACCTCGGAAGTCACATCTCGGAGCTGGTAATGACGTCACAACTTAACTGAGTTAACTGAGTTCCATTTGAGAGTTGGCAAGTCTGAGTCGGACAAGCAACATGGACATCTGCAGGAGTTCCTATGTTTTGTTAGCTAATAGCAGGCGATAACAACATAACAACTTGTCAACAGATAGCACTTGCACGATACTATCGCTGTGATTGATTTAATTACACAAAAAGAGGACTAAGTTGCTAATAAACACAATAGCAACAGCTTAAAGGTTACTGTTGATGCACCTTGCAGCCATGTTGGATTTTAAATGGGCTACTGAAGGTCCGTCAAGTTTTCAAATAGGAATTCTGACTTCGGGGGGGGGGGGGGGGGGGGAATTTCCGACTAATGAGATCAAATTTAACGCACAATAGGTCTGGTCTTTAAGTCTTTAAATGTCTCCTCTGCATGTTTTTCCCATGAAAAGTTTCAAAGAGAAACGTCCAGAGGGTATTTTCTTTCCTGATTGCATCAATCCGCTTGTTTTTCTCACCATTTTGAATGACCTCATTCTGGGGCCCCATGATCTTACGTTGCATGATTGACAGCTGCCCATGACTCCTACGCTGCGTCTCACAGGAGGATCAGTAGATGTTTTGGTCTTGTGAGGACTAAGCTGCAGCACTGATATTACAGCCAGAGACGATGTGAGCTGGAAGTCGTGTTTTAAGGGATCACGGCATAGTCACACGAGGGTAATTACCCTGGAAAGGGGGGTGAGGGGCAGTTGAAATGATTTCAGCACCTCTGAATTAAACATGGTCCAAGGAATACTCACAATCCACAGGCTGCTTCACTGCCAGCCCAGAGCCATTCACAAAGGCGTTAGGAAGTGAGGAATACACAAGATCTGTTTAGGTGTGAATTGAATTGAATTTAAAAAGGGAGGTCTGGGACTGTATTTGTTTTCAGCACCACTGAATTAAACATGCTCCAAGGAATAGGAACAATCTGCCACTGCAAAAACACCCTGAAAATGTGTGTGTATTAAATCCCCTCTGGATGGCAGTGTGTGCAATTTAAGTGAAATTCAAAGGGGGATGATTTTCTTTTTGATGTCTGCTCTGCTGAATTAAACATGTTCAAAGGAACAGGGACAATCCAGAAGCTAAACAGGGTGGTTGCGCAATAAAAGCTTGAGCTTTATTCACAAATGTGCGATGTGATTCATTTTAACGCGACTTAAATGTGAGTTTCCTCGTTTTAAATCAAGGCTATGTGCAACTAATGCTTGAAATCCCTGATCAGATTTAGATTTAGTGCCATAGACAAAAGGTTTGTTTCCGTGACCTGTCTGCCCTTTTAATCTTCTTTCGCGTTTCCCTTACCATCCTTTTTTTTAAATCCCAACTCCGGGCTGGTTACTCTGAGCGTCATGAATCTTTATTTATTGCTGCACGCGAGAAAACAACAATGCAGTTTTTTTTCAATTCTCTTATTGAAAGAGGCCTCCACATATTTCATATCTTCTACAAAATCCTGATCCACTAATCCTCAGATTCAGAGTTGGTGGGTTTACTATCATAGAAACTTCTTTCAAAAACTGTTTGTGGCTTTTTTCCCCCATAAACTGTTCAGAAAGAGAGCATTAGAAAGCTTGTCTTTGTCTCTGTCAGAAGGCAGAAATATGCACAGTGACTTACGGGGTGAAAAAGGGGGATCAGACAGAGTGGTTGACCCGACCTCACTAGAGCAGTTCAAACATGACCAGGTATTCTATATTCAGTGCCCGTTCCTGTGAATGACAGCATGCATGTCACACTGTGAACGTTCTCATCAGAGCCTCATTTGGGACTTGTCAAAACCCACTTACCACTCTGATCCTCTGGTCACTGATCCCCTCATTCTCTTCAGGGGGCCCCGGGGCTGTCGATCTGGACAGGGCCCTTGGGTACTCTGGAAGTGCAGTAATTCTTCTAGCACACACACGTTTCTTAGGTCTATAACATATCACTACGGTCACATGAAACTGGTAATGAATAGAGTGTTTAGACTTGCATGAGTTTAGAAATCTCTGTCCCATTTCAGCTGGTGAAACATTTTAAGATTCATTTGAGGACATCAAACATTTATTATTGTCAAGCTTAGAAGAAGATATTAAATATAAAGACTGCTCCAAACGTCAAACAGCAATTTCTCACTATTATAAATCAACACTTGGTCCAAGATTATCGACAAATTCATTCAGAATAAACTTGATATTGAAAAACACGGCTTTATAACAGAACAGAAAACAGAGAAGAGAATTTTGGAGAAAAAGGAAAAAAAAAAGGATGCAAAACAGTTTAAAATGTTTATTTTTATTTGCTAAAACAGACCAAAAATACTCAATGAAAAAAAAAACATTTTTATCACCTTAATCTCGTGTGCATGAACCATGTTTGATAAGTTACAGATACATGTTATTATTGCAATATGATGTTATTGTAAGTGATGCTGCATCAATTCTTAAAAAAAGACATGTTTAGTTGACATACAAAGACATTTTAGTGATTATGTCAAATGTTTTACAAATAAATAAAAAAAGCAGTTGACATGGTTCTGATTACATAAATTAGTTAAATCCTGTCCTTCTTATAGTACCACAACTAAGAGAAAAAATATATATATTAGTACTTCAAAGTGTCAGCATTGATGCAGTATATTTGGGATGAAGTTATAATATATATGAGGAGTTGACATTATAAATACAAACAAGCTTAATGCACTTTAAAAAGTAATATGACAGAAACAACATGCATGTTTAAATGACACTGATATAAAGTGTTCAGTTTAATAGCACACACTCTCAGAGTCATCCAATCATTCCTTCTTCTACTGCTTTATTTAAAGGAGAACAAAAGTGAAGCTCGTCTGTAGTTAGAAGTCCAGAGCATGTGAAAACTTTTTGATACAAGTTTCAGATATGTGTTTTAAATGTCTAATAAAATGACCTTAAACAACCTTTTCAAAACCTCATTTCAACAGGCAGTAACTCAACAAAGACTGAAAGATAACTTCAGTTTTTTTGCTGCTACTACCTCAAATCTTCCCTGTGATGTGATACCGAGCTAAACCTCCTGATCATACGCGCTACTCTTTCCACCTTCCTTCACTCCGCTGAGCACAGAGGGATCTCCCCGGGGATCAAAGATCAGATGAGTGCTCACGCGCTCCAGGTTGGCACAGACAGAAATCAGGTGCCTTGATGCTGATAGGAAAGGAGCTGGCTGACAGGGAGGAGTGGCGTCTGTCTCCGTCTCCCCCTGTGCCCCAATGTGACGAGCGGAGCGCCGCTGTGTAGCCAGGCGGAAAACTGCCCTTTCTGGCATGAGCTGCTTGAGCCCTTTGGCATCATAAGCAGAATGCAACACTCAGCCATCTCCACCATCCATCTGCAGCTCAGTTTAATCTGTAGCCTCCTGCTGCAGATCTGACACTGGTATTGTTACCTCCTGCTGCTTGCTGCTCACTGCTCTGGAGTCAGAAGTCAGTTACTAAAGATGAAGATTAGAGGGAGTAGGGTCACAGTGCACAATGATGCTCAGGGTTATATTTTCACATTTAATCTCACAGACTGTCTGCAGGCAAACGAGGTCACCACCCTGATACTTAATGCCTTAAGGACATGTAAAAATGCCATTGTTGATATGTACACACACTAGCAGAGGAGGAAATCAAATCACTGCACTGACTTGTTCTGCTTTCAATTCTACTTTGAGGCTCAATATGTTGCAAATTGACCTTAATATTTATTAGTTCATTAGTGCACAGAGAATCTGACATAATTAAATAACATTAAACTGATGAGTGGAAGTTTACCCACAACAAGTCAATAAACAGACAGTACATTTAATGTTTAATGTTTAGTTTCCACTTGTGTTTCATTTACTGAGCTTCAGCTCCGTGTGGAAGTAACTGAATGACTCAGATGTTAGAGTTACTATTTGCTGCCATCTTCTGGTGTTCATGTTAAAATAAACAAAAAACATTGAAAGGTACTTGAAGCCTGGCAATATTCAGAAAACTTCTGCAAATATACTCTTCAATCATTTCAATGTAAATCTGCAGCATTTCTTAGTTATGAGTAACAGATTTATAAAACTCAACTAGAGGTGGAGATATTAGCAACTCAGGAGTATTCAAAAGTGAGAAGCCTTTTGTTTGCAGTGTACAAGGACAGAACTGAGATATTGAGTTTCGTAGTGATGACTGTTAGGTGGGGTGTTTCTGTTGTAAATGTTTAATGAGGAAATTATGAGACAGACTGTGGATTATCTCAGAACGTATTCGGCAACAGAACACGCATGGCTGACAAACTTTTCATGTTAACAGTCTTCCTTATATTCTGTAAGCAGGTACAGCCTACAAATTCCTTTCCATTTTTATACACTTCTAATAGGATAGAAAGAAGAAGACGATGTTACCTTTACTTATAAATGTCAGATATGTACATTTCTTCAACTTCAGCAAATCATATTTCCTTTTCAGTTCACAACATTAACACTTGGCTCCTATCCAAATATAGCTCCGCTGCTACGAGACGTCTTACACATATGTGTTACAGCTACACAGACCTAAAGGGAGAAACACCCTCAGAAGGTAGACAGATTTAAATGGTCTAACACAAAATTACCAAAATGCATGAATTCATGAAAATTCATACTAACACTGACTGTACTCAAGTAATGTTCGGTTTTCAACACAGGAAGAAGCAGCACTGTAATGCTCCAAAGAGGTGGTGAAGAAGTAGGAAAACATAAGTAAAGAAAAAAAATGTAAACAGAAAATAGACTTATAACACTTTTTACGAGGAAGGAAATGCTCGTAACCCCGTTTTAGACCTTAAGGATGCACACAATGACAATTTGTGATAGATTGAAAAGTAAACGCACCTTTGGTTTCCTAGAAAAATACTCCACTGAATAATTGTCAAAAAAAAAATATATATATATAAGTTATCGTAATGTAACCAATTGAATACAAGTGCAAAGATGTTAAAATCAATGAGCTTTGTTGAGTACTCTGTTCTGAGAGAAACCTCTATCTCAGCAGAGGGAGACATATCTGACCTGTATTTCACATTTCTTCGAAAGCCTGACACATCAACTTTAACTCGGCTGCAGACATAAACATGCAGGCTCACTCTCACACGCTAGGAACTGCTGGTTTATTTGAACATGTGAGTCAGACAGTCCCTGTGGGCCGCAGCTGGAGAGAGTCGAGCGCCCCACCCAGCAGCACCAGCGTCACATGTGGTTGCAACTCCCCCTCTCCCCCTCTCCCCCCCCCCACAGCCAAACTCCCCCCTGATCTGTGTGCGCCGGACACCCCTCCCCTTCACTTCAGGATGTATTGTCCTCCACTCAGTGAGCTGAGTAAAGTTCCAAAGTGCCGTTCACTTACAGCACAGTGGTGGGACTGAAGAGAAAGTAGTGCTGGGTGTACTGTGTGCAGCCTGATGCCTGTTTGTGGTGAGTGTATTTTTATGTTTGTACTGGAATGTGCTCCGATGGTTAGCGCTGGTAGTTTCCTGGAGATTCATTGGGAAAAGTTCATTCAAATAGCCTTGTTTCAATGGACATTTTTATGGTGTGCATCTTTCCTTGTGAGGCTGTAGAGTTCATGAAATGTCTGTTGAATAAAAAGCACAGGCGAGTCGTTGTTCCATACACAGTTATAGTTTATATAAATAATGATGTTTTAACATTTTCTGCTGAGCTCAAAATCCTTCAGTGACATTTGTTCAAGATCAAGTTGTATTGCTAACAAAGCTCTAGAAAGTGTTTAAAGAGGACTTCTAGAGACATTCTCAACATGAGATGTATTTTACTAAATAATATCAAATTGAATAAAAGCAAACTTTGTTTTTACTGTGTCCCGACATGTTTATCAATCACGCTGCAGTGCTACGTCAGTCAGATGTGGTATTCTGTGGAATTCCTGACAAACATGAACTTAAATTTACTCTCAGAACTTTTCTTATTTGCGTCATAGAATGGTTTTTTTGAATCATCTGACAATCTTTGTATTGACTTTTGAAGTGAGACAAAACTCCACCGTCTTTGGTGTTGAAGCGAGATAAAGTGATACTCTTTGCTGATACTTTGTGACGTATCTGGTTGGGTCTCTGGTTGCTGAAAGGGTGAGCCAGGACAGAGGAACTGTAAAAACACTCATTAGACACTCGGGGCCCCGGGGGCACGTGGATCTTTTGTCTGCCTATGAGATGCTCAGCTCGTGAGAAATGTGAGACCACACTCTCCATTTCAAGTCTCTGTGGTCGATGTCTCATGCCTGCAATTTTGGCTTTGAGACCATTAATTTGGAGACAGAGGGAAATATAAAGCACACTGGAATATTTTCCCACTTTGTTCGTATTTCAGGCTGCTAAATGCTACTCCTCATTGTTTATCTGATTGAACATTCAGGTCAGTTTGTTTTCTATGCTTGACCTTTGTTTATGTTGACTTTTACAGGGATGTATACACGCACCGTCTCTAATAAGCACTCAGTGCCATGCAATATCATGTGGCTGTGTCACAATAGGCTGTTTATGTGGATCAGCAGCAGTCTGAGGCAGAAAAGCAGCCACAGCCAGGCACGGTGCGGAGTTTCTCAGCCTCGTTTCTTATGACTGTATAAAAAGAAGCCAGATTTTCAGGCCTCTCTGGACCCGGGGGCATGTCATTTACTAAATGAATGGCCCTCTTTTCTGGACAGTTGAGCCAGTCACAGTCTATCATGCCACAAGACAAGTGAGCCTACAGTATTGCCTTTCACTGCAGAGGGCTGTTTTCAGAGGGCACATTTGCATACCTTCAGGATACAGCATGAATGACTGAAGCCAAATGATATCGAAGTGTAAAACAGTTTATGGACATACTGGATGCTCATTCATCACACACAGCTTGCATACATCTAGACAGTTATAACTCACCACCAGGTCTGATGTTAAACTTTCTACATACTCTTTATATAAATCTTCATATCTTTCAGCAGCCGTATTATCTTATGATCTTTGGTTAGTTGTTAAAGTCATGGTTTATTCAAGCTGTCTTCCTGCTCCGCATTAACATTATAATAGAAGTCTTTATTTCTTTACATAGCATTAAAACATGTTTTAAAATATGGAGCACATTTCTTCAATGTCATATCATTTCAGAATATTGTCTTTTTGCAAATCTAATAAAGCTCTGGCACACCGAGGGAGAATGCACATTTTGTTCTGATGAAAATATGTATCTTTATGTTATCTCTGGACAGACATCCTAAAAGTGTTTAAATTAATTTACCCCAACCCTTCATGGCCCTGAGCCTAATGAGCAGGACTCGATTTAAGACCATCAAAAAGAGCTTTCCTTTAACTCTTGACTTGAGACTTGAGTTTGTAGAGGTTTCTTCTTTAAAGGTGGATATAATGATCAATGAAGATCATGATGTCTTACTACTCTTTGTTGTAGTTTTTGTGGACTCAAAATGTACAATTTGGTTGAAGGTCAATGATGATCTAAAAGTGACATTTCCAGACTAAATAAGATCTCGTTGGTTGAGGTAGAGATCGATTATACTGCTAGTTAGATCATTCCTCCGGGAGTCGGTGCAGAACCAAACAAAGGAAGAGTTGATATTTGTAATCATCAGTTGGGTAGAAACGTGGCATGTGGGACACCTGTAGACTAGTGATTAGGGCACACGGCCCATGTACAGAAACAATAGTCCTCCAAGAGGGCGAGCTGTGGCTCCTTTCCCGCATGTTATCCCACACTATCTCTCTCTCTGATTTCTGACTCTATCCACTGTCCTGTCTCTAGATGAAAGGCCTAAAAAGCCCCAAATCAAACCTTTAAAATGTGCGCCTTTTTATGTATCCCAATGTGTTTTTTCCTGCTGAATGAGGAAAAAAGAGGTGAAAATTTGGTCAGCCAAGATGTTCAACATGTCGCTTCAGTCAGTATTTAGAAGAATCTTAAGAGCCTCTATTTACAGTTAGGCACCTGGATTAAAATGCCTCTTTAGTCCAGCCCAAGTGTTATTCCCCTCTCAAGGAAACCTGCCCTTGTTTTAAACGTGGTCCCAAAGGTCTTTATGTCCTCAAACTCAGCAAAATTCTTCAAAATGATTTATCTCTTCAGTGTCTTTGTGCATGCACATATCTTTAAGTAGCACAATTGTAGGAAATATAAAGGGGTTACATCCAGAAGAATTTGCTGTGTGTCAGGACAAAGACTCATCTGGCTGAGTGATTCTTACTTCATGTGATTTACGGTACACTGAACCGTGGCCTCTTAAGTCGACCTCTGATGACTGTACGAGAGCGGAGAGAGAGTCGTAGCTACGTCATGAGGTGCTTCCTCCTCCCGGGGGTCAGGTCTGAGGAGGGCTGAGGAGCTGAAAGGGGTCATCGTGCAGGAAGACAACAATCTGGTGGAGTCAGAGGCAATATCACAGCTGGAAGTCTGAAATACTTTTACACTCCTGGTGCTTTATCAAAGTGTTTCCTGTCCGTTTGTTTTGCTGGTGACTGTACTAAACCTTTAAACAATGCCTTTAATCATGTGGTCAGTGTTTACAGTGTTTGCTGCTGCTGTGTGGCGTCCAGCTAAATCTCTTTGGGGTGTCGTTTTCCTCTTTGGTCTGTGGTGATATCTGTTTGAACATCTCTCTTATCTCTTTTAGGATGGCTCGGTGGGGAACCTTGATGAGCTGGTTCAGGAGTATTCACAGTATTACGGCACCTCCCTCGGCGACGTGTGTGAAAGGATGGAGGAGCTGCGGAAACGCAAAGTAGTGCAAGACGCGGAGATGGTAAAATGTCACTTTATTTCATGGAAGTTAAGACAGTAAACTATATCTCAGCTCTAAATTGATGAAGTGGCTACTGCTAATGCTGCTACTGTTGGATGGAAAGATTGACACCCGCTTAGCATAAAAACAGGAGGGATCTGTTGGCCTAGCTCTACCTAAAAGACTACAAAATCTGGCAACCAGCAGCATTCAAACTCTCTTAGTAATAATAAATATAACTTTAGTTGAATAGCAACTTTCACATAAGAAAGTCAAAAAGTGTTTTCCAAATGATGAAAAAAACAAAACAGATAACAACAATATACTAAACACATAAAGCATAAACAAGTAGGTCTTTAGTTGCTATTTAAAAGAGTCAACAGTGTCCACAAATCTTTGACCCAAAGGTGTTCCATAGTGTTGGCACTACGACCTCAAAAGCACAGTCTGGTCTTCAATCTGGAGTATTTAACTACCAGCAAACCCTGATTAGAGGACCTTACAGATCTAATAAAATGCTTTATCTTGTTCGTTTACCCAGGCTGACTGTCTTCAGTTTGTATGCTAAGCTATCCCACTGTTGGCTGCCTTTTCATCTTAGGCTTGGCAAATAATTGAATGAGCATGTTTCTTTAAACGTGAAACTCTTCTTTTAACTTGTCCTTGCTTCTTGCAATGTTGTGTGTCTGTGTTAAACTTGTGTTATGACTATTTGCCCTAAAACATAACAAGCATTTCTCTACTCTGCATCAAAACAATAGATTGTTAAAAATGTAAATAAAGGCTTTTTTCTTTTTACAGTCAGATTTAAATTGATAAATTCTAACAGTTCACTTCTAGTCTTTTTTTTTAAATCCTCATCAGCTTGTGACTTTTAAAGAAGTTCAGAGTTCAGTTCCTTTACACTCCTGTACAACGATTACAGAGGCCATAACCGGTGGCACATAACTGAACCGGTGTTAGTCCATAATGTGGGCTGGAAGATTCAGTCAACTGAATATTATATCTATTTCTGTGTTATGATGACACTATAATTTACTCCTCCGCTTCCCCTGCCTGTGTGTTTCAGGGAAAGGTTGACTCAGTGGCCACATCAGTGCTGCTCCGCTCTCAGATCCAGGTGAGTGTCCAGCTCCGAGTGTGTCAGGCCCCCAAGAGGAGGCAACTTCCTCTTACGTGCGTCAGCAGACCGGCTGATAAGAGGCTGAGGAATCGCTTTGTCATGATTTTCTTTAAGCAAAACCAAAGAATAGGACTTAAAAAAGTGATGTTTGAATGACTGATGCAGCGAGTCGGCCATGAGACTTTTAATGTTAGGAAGAACATCCTGGTTGTAATTAGTGAATTATTAGATATAGTTGACACATTCTAATTAGTGTGTTTAACATATCAAAATGTCATCTGTGAAAATGTCATAATGTTGTATGGCCTCTATCTCAAAAATCTGAAATAAAACATTTTTTAAAGTTATTGGTTACACAAAAGAAAGAAAGAATAACAAAAAAGCTGATCGAAATAAAGAACTGTCTTTGTATTTATTTAAATTCCTTTTTTTTTATTTTCTATTAGGAATCCCTCGGACTCAGCAGTACCACTTCCACTCCAGAGACGGAGAGAAGGTACAACATTATTATTTTAACCCATTATCACAACTTTAACATTTCACTGTGAAGTCGCTAGAGTCCCATCATCGTTAACAAGGGCAGGCAGTGTGTGACATTAGAACAGAGACATACTGTACTGACTGAAGGCTATAAAGACCAGTAAATATCTTGATACATAACATGGCTGGGACTGATATTTCACCCAGGTGATGCCGTAGTGTTTCATCACTACGGACTACATTTTCAGCATTTCATTTGATATATCACTGATTCTTTAATCTGACCTGCTTCTCCTCTATTATCTGTGTCACCCGGAGGACATCTTTCTCTCCTCTCCTTCCTCGTGCCCTCTAATCACATTTATGAATCCTTTTTGTGTCACCTCCAAACTTCCTTCCTTCCCCCCATTGTTTGGATTTGAAGGATTTCACGGATTACTCATCTTTTGTCACTGGAAAGCTGAATATGATAAAGGAATTTGGTTATGACTAAAGATAAAGCAACATAATGGTTTGCTTAGGACTGTTGAAGAGTCAAGCCTTTAATATTCTCAACCCTAGACAGAAACACGTCACACAGATGTCTTTTTTTAATAACACATGTATTTAGAAAGGAGCCTAACACTGCCCCCTAGTGGGACAAGTACAAATTATTTCTGAAAGAAACTGATTGCAACATTTTAGATTATTTTTACACACGTTATAGGCTCTGTTTTAGTAGTTTTCTGTTTCCTCCCAATGACATCAAAATAGAACTGATGCTAGAAAGGTCCAAAAAATTATTATTATGGTACACTTAGTTTACCAGCTAAAGAATGAATATCCATTTATATACTTTTTTAAGCCATAATAATATGAATGTGCATTGAAAAGAGCTTGTGTTGAAATCTCTTTCTGTAGCCTTAAATAGAGTCTACAAGTGTGGCCGGCATCTTTAATCTTTGACCTGTTCTATGCTCTTCTAAAGAAAAGTGAACCAGATGTTTTGGGGGGATTTTTTTTGTGCCTTTATTGTAAAGATGGGACAGTGGGTGAGTTGAATATCAGGGAGAGAGAGTAGGGAATGACATGTAGGAGAGGAGTCTCCTTACACGGTGCACGCACACTAACTACCACGCTACCGGCGCCCCACAGTCTATTGTTTTATGGCAAAGATTTTAATGTGGTCATGCAAAATATATATTCAATATTTTCATTTTCTCTAATTTCACGGACAATGTGTTTTATAAAAATCAGGTTCTGTCAATTTCTAGGTGTGTTAACAACTTTGAGCTGCGTCAAATGGAATATTTTAAATGTTAAGATTTAAGAAGTACATTTACTCCAGGTTATAGGACCCACCAGTGTTTTGTGAAAGGGATCTTGATCTCAATGGGTCAACAACCTGGTTAAATAAAGGTTAAATAATAAAATACATTTAAAAACATAAAGTACATTTACCCATATTCAACACCAGGAACAAGTGCTCCCTCAGAGAGAGAGAGAGAGAGAGAGACACAGAGACACAGAGACACAGAGACACAGATACAAACAGCCCAGAGAGATGAAGAGTGAGAGACGGGGAGAGAGAAACAGACAGCTATAAACCACAAACAGCCCAGAGAGATGTTGTGTGACAGACAGACAGAGAGGGTGAAAGTGTGCAGAGAATGCAGAGGCCACGTTAGCGCTGCTGCGGCTGCAAAACCCTGACTGGACACGAAAAAGGGATCTATTGTTCCTGTGATGGCCGGAGAGCGCTGACCTCTGTTCATCAGCCAAGAGCAGCCGGTCTCTTACATCAGTTTGGACTACTTTGATTTCCCTTCACTGGGATGGCAGTGTTATGAAAGACAGAACGCTTTTGTGACTCGCTCTCTTTTTTAGTTTTCAAATCTGACGCAAGTCGCGGTCCTGAGATAGACAGACATGTTGAGGGAGATGGTGGCATAGCAGGGAAAATGAAGAAAATAACTTTGGAAAACAGGTACCGCTCTGTTCAGAGCTTTGATTCCTTATTCTGACTCTCAGAATGAAGTTAATCTTTGGTTTCATTTTCAGGTTTCCTGTGCACAAATCCAGCTCTGATGATGGGTCTGGAGGTATGTTGTCATTTATATGAATCTTCAATACATTCATTACATAATCTTTATTGAAATCAGAATCTAGTTAATATATATGTAAAAGCCTTCTTACAATAAACTAGCTCTTTTAAATGAACATCTTTACAAATATGTGTGTGTTTGTTTGTGTATTAGTTATTGTGGGTGTTTTTATTCCAGCTTGTTTGTTTTGTTTATTTCATAGAGTTATTGACACTTTGGAGTGAATCTTTCATCCATAAAAAAAGATTTAAGAATATACATGACCTGATTGTTAATTAATTGGTGGCGCTAAAAAACGACTCTGCTAAAATAGTTTCCCCATATTACGGATGTTTATGTAACATTTTAAGATGATGTCGTTCGACACAGTTTATCTGTTCACGCTCTAAATGAAACTGCATCATTGTGTTGTTTAGGGAAATGGGATGGAAAGAGGAAGAGCAAGTCTATTTGGCACAGTTTTCGAAAGTCGCAGAAAGGAGTGACGCGTCAGATTTCCAAAGGTGTGTGAAGTTTGAAGCACAATAACAAAAATGAAGTGAACGTCCACAACGATAACTCAACATTTACACTGGCGGACTTTTTCTTTCTCTCCTGACCTGCAGGTGATGATGTTGGTTTTGTGGCCAGTGAAATCACAATGAGTGATGAAGAGCGTATTCAGCTGATGATGATGGTGAAGGAGAACATGATCTCTATAGAAGAAGCCCTCGCACGGGTACGATCACAAAATCCTGCATTTGAGTGTTATGATAAATATCCAGCTGCTGTGTTTTTTCTACTTTTGCCCAAGTGTAATCATTTTCAGCAGAACATGTGAGCAAAAGCATTTTGACTTTTGTTAAAGTAAAAACATTTTGATGGGAAGAGAATGGTTTTATCTGCATGAAGGGAGTAAAATTACTTTCATGTTTTCAGCGGATCAATGCTTATTAACAGCTGGTAGATTGATGTAATCTAGCTCTGCATTATGACTAACAGGGTTCTCCTTTGTTGCAGCTGAAGGAGTTTGAGGTAACAAACAGACAGACGTGCAGGTTATATCCCGCAGAGTGGACCGATCCCTCCAGTCCCACCACAAACGAGTCGCTCAACTGCAACGTAAGTTTCTCAGCTCCCAGTCTGAGAGCTTCTTAGCTGATTTTTTTTTTTAAATACTGGATCACAACCTCAGGCTGTGTGTTGTGCATGAAGGTCTCAGATCAATCAGTGCCAAGGCTGCTGAGCTGTTGACAGCCTCTCTCCCTCTCTCTTTCTCCCTGTCCCGGCAACGAACCGGGGCCCCATCTAAAGCTCTGCAGCTCAGAGCCTTCTCCCTACTGCAGGGCACAGGGCGGACTTCTATTCATCGCTGTCAAAGCGCTAACCCCCTATTGTGCTGCACTGAGCGGGTGGATTCAGCACAGGGCTGTGTTATGCAGGGCACAGCTCTTTTATGCATGGGTGGGGTGATTAGGGGGCTCAGGTTCAGGGCACATTTTTCAGATTCATCTGGATGGCCTGACTGTTTCTCTTTGCTGCGTGTGTGTTGTCACTTTCTCTCACGGTGTTTGATCGTTTTATACCTCCTCTTTTTTTTGTTATAGACATTTTTATTTTTTTTTTACATACAAGTAAACTTTAACATCAAAAACATCTAATCAGCTTTCACTTTGTCGCTTGCTGGGTATTCTGGGATGTTTTTACCACACATGTTTTGGTAAACTTGAGGTTCTGCCCCAAGTGTTGACAAAACCACTGACCTTTTTCTGTGACCATCTAGTCATATCATGGTGATGGGGATTTCCAAGAAACTGTGTTTTTATTTCCCACATACAGAAAGCCTCTTCTATTGTGTAGTGAAGCTGAGTCTGTGGGAGAGCTTTTTGCATGAGCCTCACTGTCATCTCTGTGGTTTCCTACCACATATTAACCTTAGACTACAAATAGCTCCTACAGCAGGTTCGTGCAAAACTACATGTTGCATGAGCCAATTTAGAAACCTTTTTAGAAGGTACTTTAAGCTGAGAACAAAAAAGTGAAACACACACTATATCTTCTATCTTCTACAATTCTACAATTCTACAATTCTACAATTCACTTAGCAGATGCTTTTATCTAAAGCGACGTACATCAGAGAGTAAGTACAACACAAGCAAGGATCTAGAAAAAGGGAACAATGTCAGTAAGAGCAAACGATCAGCTTTGAGTCTGATTGGACACACAGGCATTGCACAGAGGCAAAGCACAACATTGACGGCAGTTCTTGAGAGCTCTAATCAGTATAGAAACCATCTTATAAGTCTTATAATATCTTGTGTAATAAATCTGAGTATAAAGACAACAAAAGCATGTAAAGTTTAATTTTGTCTTTTTTTAATCCTAAATACTGTGTTGATTTATGAAAACTGCACAGTGATTTTTAAAGTGGTGTCTGCTTTGTCCATCAGCCTTGTGACCTGTCAGACAACGAAGAAGAGGACCCTGTGACGTTCAGGAGACTCCACAAACTGGTCAACTCGACCCGGAAGGTGAAGAAGAAGCTTATCAGAATCGACGAGTCAAAGAAGACCGGAGCAGACGGTACTAAAACCATTATCCGATATTCTTAATTAAGAAGCCATCAAAGTGTTGTGCCACCCATCTTTGTTTATAGATTCTTGTTAAACCTTTCTGATTGGGAAGATTTTCAGGCTTCTGCCAGGAAACCTGACTCAGATGCTGCCTATGCTTGACCACGTGCAAACTAGTATCCGTTAACAGTGTAAACAAACTGTGCACCTGGACAACAATGACAAATGTAACGCAGAGTCTAGAAACAATATCAGTAACTGGATCTAATTACTGTTTCAGCAGCTGTACTGCAAAAAAAAAGAAAAAAAAAAGAAATTTTACTATTTCCATGATGAAACTGAAAAATAATCAGTGGTGGGACCGTTCATTATTCTTTACTGCCAAAGACAATGTAATGTTGTGGTTGAGATGTTAGTGCATCAAATTTTCATCCATCCATCATTATCTAAACTGCTTTTTCTCGTTCTGGGGCTGGAGCCGAACCAAGCTGCCATAGGGTGAGAGGCGGGGTTACACCCTGGACTGTTCGCCAGTCAATCACAGGGCTGACATCTAGAGACAGACAACCAGTCACAGTCACACTCACATCTCACACTTACGGGCAATTTTAAAGTCAACAAATAACCTAATGAGACATGTCTTTGGACTGTGGGAGGAAGCCATGCATGCATAGGGAGAACAGGCCCTATCCGAATAAGATTCAAACCAGGAACCTCCTCGCTGTGAGGCGACAGCACTAACCACTGCACCACCGAGCAGCCCAGTGCATCAAAATGTATTGTTTTATATTATATTAAACTGAACAGTGTGTAGTGAAAAGTGTTACTAGTTTATATCTGACATGTAAACAAGTATTTCTTGAAGTTTCCTAAAGTTAAAGATTTCATTTAAGTTTCTTTTTCTTCTTGTATTTCCCCTCTTTGTACCCTCTAGAGAGTTTCAACATAGACAGTTTCACCTGTGGAGATGCCGCTGCCTCCCTGTACTCAGGCGTGCACAAGAGGCCTGCTGTTTGTCCCGTGGACTCCCTGGCCTCAGCCCTGCAGGAGCAGCTCAGCTATGACAGGGACTCTGACAGTCTGACTACCTCCCCCTCCTCCAGCAGCCTGGACACCTGCAGCAGCCAGAAGATCTTTCAGGCCCTCAGAGAATCTGCCGGGAGCCCGGTTCATCAGGAGACATGTGTTGCAGGAGAGGTGAGGGAGGCAGGCGAGGGCTGTGGATCCTCCTTCTCTGAAGTTGACGCTTGCCATGATGAAGAACATAAAATTGCTCGCTCTGTTACTGACGGTGAGCTCCGCCATCGGCTCCTCAGCCCGCTCAGCAACCACGGGGTGAGTACAGAGGAGCCTTTGTGGAGACATTTGTATTTGGGAAGTGATTAATTTTTTAAGCCCTTGTTCTGAATGAATCAACGTTACACTCAGGCAGTCAAATATAAGTGCCATCCTTCAACCTCTTTAAGGAGGCAGCAGTAAATAAATCATTTTCATAAGCTTTCTGCTTAGAGATCGAGTTTGAAATCGATGTGAATTATCACACCATCCCTCAGATACCCACAATCCAGTTTACAGGAAGTTGTGTATGGGCTGAAATGTCCCCAGTTGTCACTAGAGATCTAATCTCCTAATGATCATTCATACTTCACTATCCTGTTCTGATTTATATTTCCTCCTCCAAACACAGGCTCTATATATTGTTCCTACAAATGCTCTGTAGTTGTCGCCACAATTCTACACAAAACAAGACAAATCCACCAAATTTAGATTCAGGGATTACTCACTGCTTCCACCACTGGGTCATTTATATCACCAAAATGTTTGGAATTCAGTGTACCTGTATGTGTGCTTAATCTGAAACTTCACCCTTGTCTAGTCATTGTTTTTTCATATCACTTTTTTATTTTATAACAGAGAGCTTGTAGCTTTGGAGGATTTGACCTGACCAACCGCTTAGTGGTCGGAGTCAGCTCTGATCATGGTAACACTGTACGTAACTATCCTACACCATCGATTTAAGTTCAGTTTAAATTTAACAAATTAGTTGAACTTTTTTTTTATTTGTCTTTCTCTCTTTTTTTCTTTTTTGTGTTAACAAGAATAAAGATGGAGACAGTGGAAGGGATCTTACGAAGTCTCCAGCAACATCTCGTATTTCCATCGGCAAGAAGGTCAAATCTGTGCGAGAAACTATGAGAAAACACATATCCAAGAGATACCACTGTTCCCTCTCTGAGCAGGTATGTAGCACTCGTACTGTTATAGATTGTCTGTTTATACAGTAGATATTGTTGTGAAGCACAGGCAATGATTCCTTTGTTCTCTATGTCCCAGTCAAGCCCAGACCGCATATCTAGCTGCCCTCACTCGCCTCACAAAGACTCGGACTCTTTAGAGAAACCCAAACTGAAGCTTGGAGGATCTGTGGAAAGCCTGAGGAGTTCCCTCAGCGGACAAAGCTCCATGAGTGAGTCCGTGTTTACAGTGTGCATGAGACCGAGCTCGGTGTCCTTGTAAATATCTCTGTGTTTGTTTGAACTTGGCCTTGAAACACCAGATGTGTGGTGTTTTTCAGGAAAGTGTTTCAAGGACATTAAATATTCTTGGTAATAGTCTAAACTTTGAGGTTGTATTGTTTTTGTCTGCACTGAAGTTTGTTCTGCATCTGGCACATGGTTCTGTGATCATTTGAAAAATATTTTCGCACATCTCTTCTACTCTGACTGAAGTGTCTTGTTTGTCTTTTGGTGGTTTGTGTAGGTGGTCAGACTGTGGGCACCACTGACTCCTCCAACAGCAACAGAGAGAGCGTGAAGTCTGAGGACGGGGAGGAGGATGAGCTGCCTTACCGCGGACCCTTCTGTGGACGCGCTCTCGTTCATACCGACTTCACCCCCAGCCCCTACGACACAGACTCCCTCAAACTGAAGGTATGACCACCTTATCCATCCAGTTAAAAAATAAATAAATAAATACACAGAGATGAGCAGATCTCTCCTGAGGAACTAAAGCTCAGCCATCCTTTCTCTTGCAGAGTGGGGACGTCATTGATGTCATCAGTAAGCCTCCGATGGGTACATGGATGGGGATGCTCAATGGGAAAGTGGGCACCTTTAAGTTTATATATGTGGATGTCCTGAATGAAGAGGAGGTGAAGCCCAAAAAGACGCGCAGGAGGAGGAAGGCCCGGCAACCCAAACCCACCTCTGTAGAGGAGCTCCTCGATCGCATCAACCTCAAAGTATGAACTCAGTATATTAACAATATCTGTCACACTCAATTGGAGGATTAAATGCTACGGAATCAAAGGCGTAACCTTGAGCTTTGTAAACAACAACACTGCAGGAGAGACTTTACATGGTTTTTAGAAAAAAAAGCTCAACCAATGAGTGATGTGATAAAAATGTGTCCTTTTATTTTTAATACAGTATCTACAATCAATTTCTTGCTAAGAGTTTGTACCACTCAAGTTTATATACTGAATAAAAAGCTAAAACAAGTTAGCTTTAATCAAGACTGGAGATTAGGGAAACAGTCTGCTCTTTGGTCATGTCTCTACACATGCAAGATGTATTGATTTGTATCTCTTAATCTCAGCACAGAAGCAAGTTAATGTATCTTCCAAAGTGTTCTTTGACAATATTTATAGATTTGACAATATTTGTTGTGAAAGATTAGCAGAGTAAAAAGAGTAAGAAAACTTCTCAATTGAAAATACTTTTAAAGGAGTTTTGAACTATCCAAAGTGTTGCATGATCAAATGATTTCCCTTTGAAGATTTTTGCTGATCTCTTTGTGAATCATTTCATTTCCTCTCCTCTCCTCAGGAGCATCTTCCCACTTTCCTTTTTAACGGCTACGAGGACCTGGACACATTCAAACTGTTAGAGGAAGAAGACCTGGATGAGCTGAACATCAGAGACCCCCAGCACAGAGCCGTGCTGCTCACTGCCGTGGAGCTGCTGCAAGAGTACGACGGTGGCTCAGGTAATCAGCTGGGGTTATATCTCACCAGAGTCCACACCTATACAGCACTTCAGATTCATAAATATACATGCAGAGACACTTCCAATTCAATTATTTTATTTACAAGGTTCAAATAAAAGAGTGATATAAGTGTGAATCCTTCAGAAACAAATCATCTTTAAAAAAAGTCCCATATAAGAACATTTAAATCACATTCCTTTTAATGTTTAAACCCTTATATAAAACATTAACATCCCATAAATATGAATAAATAAATGCAAAAATCTGTATGCCCCCTGTTGGTGGTGTTGTGCATTGCAGGAAGCAGCGACCTGGAGCGCAGCAGTCAGTCTGGAGGCTCCCAGGAGAAGCTGCTCCTGGACCGGCGTGGCCTCGTGGGAGACTCCCCTCGGGACTCCGGCTGCTACGAGAGTAACGAGAACCTGGAGAACGGTAATGACAGCCTGAGTCGCCTGTGAACACTCTGCTCCTCTTCTGCCTCATCCTTCACTAGACAGACTCGCCTGGTTTTTCAGTCCTTGTCAGCGCTTGAGCATTACAAGCCAACGTATTCACTTCTCATGATCTTCTGGAAATACTTTTTTATCTTCACTCTCTTCTGGTGCTCTGCTATTTTCCCATTAGCATCTAACTCTTCTGTATGTCTTACTTTATGTTTCTGCATCATCGAATCAAGCAGTGAGTCATTTTTTTTGTCTCTTTTGGTGCTTTTGAGAATTGACATTACTTGCCTTTCTTTTGCGAGCGTTGTGTTTTCTATATAATATTCCGAATGGGCAAACAGTAGTTCTTGCATTATGTGAAACTGAGCACTGACCTCATTCAACATTTTAGACAGCTGTGAGCGCAGCTTATGTGGAGCAGCTCGATGGTCTACTCACAAATAGATCTTCAGCTGTGAGCTGAGCTGTGTGGTGGTTTTTGCATTTACTGAAAGTGGTGAACGTACGTGTGAAACAGTATAAATAGTTTGAAAAAGCTCTCAGTTATTGCATTTACTGTGAATGCGTGCTGTATACATAGCTAAATCATGCTTATTGTGTTCAGGCTTCAGTCTAAAAACTGTTCTAATGCGTGGTCGTGCTAACTGTAAAAGAGGTTCTTGTGAATGTTGCAACATCATGTGCTTAGAGCTCTGACAGCCACACTTGTAAAGTGTGTATTTCTCTCCAGATTTTGCTGTTTTTGTGTATATTTTTTTAGTCCATTAAAATATAACATTGCACAATATTTTATCATGTGCCTAAAACTGCAAGCAGCTGAAGAATTAAAATATTTACTTCATGGTATACTTGTTAAAATGGCATTTTGTATAAATGTAAATGCACTCAAATGCAGACTTAGGACAACCTTTAACACGTTTGAGGCAGGGTCTGAAGTCTCAGCATTTTCTGAAGTGTGCTTCTGTTACGGTTGAGCGTGAGGAATAAACTGCTCCATGCTTGACCTGATTCGACTGCTTCCTTCTTTTCTTTCATGCATCATTCATTTTCTGGCGCACATGTAGATTTTTAGCTCTGAACTCTTGGCCATCCTTTCACAAGCGCCACACGTTTTCAAATTCTCAGCTGTTAAAAAGTTCTGTTCAAGTCAAGCACATCATCTGCACACACTTCATTTGTTTATTTCAGGACGGGACAAAAAGACATCTTCCTCCATGAGCAGGTCCTCCTCCGGTTTTGAGTCAAGCAACCTCCCATCCCCAGAGAACCCCGCCCCCCAAAAAACCCTTACCTCCACCTGCTCTCATAAGACTTCACTCCAAAGTAAACCAGCATGTCCACCTTGTGACTCGCCACCACCAAGACCCCCTAAGAGCAGCTTAAGCCTCCTGAGCCCACCTAAAGGTCATCTTCCCAGAGGAGACATTGGCAGGAGCCAGAGCTGCATGGAGCTGAGAAGACTCCCATCACCAGAGCCGCTGAGGCGGAGCTTCTCACTGACCATCCACCCCAGATACTGGAATCTGACCCACAGCGTCAGGCCGAGCATACAGCACAAAGTCAATCCTCAAAAACAGATTGAATTACTGCCTCCAGCAGCATCATTTATCACTGAGGGCAGCACTTTGAACACAGACGCAGAAAATGATTCTTCACCTAAACAAGCAAAAACAACACAGAGCACACACCTTAAGCTGCCACCCACAGTCCCAGCAGGAAGCTCAAATCATCCTATAACTACACCTTCCTCACCAAACCCACACACAGAGACCCACATAACACAGGCTGCCTTCATGGACATCTTCACAAACCACATGGTGTCAGAGGACAAGAGGAGTTGTTCAATGTCTGCCACTTCTGAAGCCCGCAGACTGAAAATACTGAGGAACAAGAAGATGGAGGAAAGATTCTAGGTGCAGGATGTAGACATTAACGAGCAGTGCACTGTCAGTTCACAGAAGTGTATGGAGGCTGCTGCGGCTTCAAAACCTTATTTGTTTATAGAGCTTTTATTGAACTGTAACTTCTCATTTTAAAATAACCATCCATTTCTTAAAATCAATTGTTTTGTTATAAGTGTGATTTGAATTATTTTTTGAAGTGAAAAACTGTTTGATTACTCTCTGTGTTGTAAACGTTCCAACAATAGCCTGAATGTAAATGTAGCTATGCCATTCTAGTTATCAGTTTTGAGTAGAAACATACAGAAAAAGTGTTTTTTAATCTCACTGCACACCAGACCGTTCAACAGCAGCGTGGCCTCTTCAGAGCCAACGAGGCTGTTCATAATGTAAGCTTGTTACTTGGTCATTTGAATCAAACACAGACATGGTTGATGTAAAAAGTAACACACATACTTTTCATGATATGATAAGTCTAAAATATTGTTGTCATCAGTTTTTTTCAAACTAGAAGTATTGATAGCAGTTGGAAATGTTTGATATTCAGTACTCTTAAATTGTTTTTTTTAAATGATACACTATCATTGTAATGCTCAATAAAATCACAAAGTACTGAAGCTCTTAAACCTAGAGAGAGAATTGTCTAAATTTTACAAAAACATTGTAACATTGTTACAGTAATGAAACATTTGCGCATTTTAGAGGGGGCGCTGGAGGTTGCCTGCATTTTTGATAATTGAAAACACAGATTTACCAATTGTTGGGTGCATAAAACTTCTGTTTTCGTTGCCATGGTAATAAAAGAGGCATCAGTAAGATTTGATTTTCACTAGTATCATGTCTTTTAAAATATGTAGTTTAAAATTCTTGTATCAGAGAACCCTGTGATGAAGCACTGGAAATACTAGATGTGATAATGTCGATGACACAGAACACTGTCAGCAGTTCTCAGAAGTTTATTTTGCACTTTTTTTTTAAACAATCTTTCAGTGAAGTGACAAACATTTAGTAATAGTTGCAGCAAGCGATTTCTTACATGTGCACGATGTTGATCTCTAGAAGTTTCATGTCAGTAAATGATGTAAAATACTTTCTTGCTCTTTAATTACATTAATAAAGCTTTCATTTTCTATGTGCATTATATACATATTCTCACAGGCTGGTGATCACTCACATCCAAAGTGTTTTATGTGTTTCTATTCAGTTTATCTCTGACAGCAAATCTATGTTAAGCATCTGTTATTGGCTGCTAATAGAAATTAGAAAACAGTATTTACATTACATAAGCAGTCCCTCTGTGTCTACACCACACTGTTAAGTTCATTTTACCTACATGAACAATGTCTTTATATACATTGTGCAAAAATGATCGAATCAAATGTAAATTCTTCAGATATTTTCACTGAGTCTTGATTTTGTGTCTAACTGTATTATGCATCCCCAGTGTGCCTTACCATTAAAGTGTTCTCTTCGTACAGTAAAAGGATTTCAGATTTTCACAGTTTGGCCTGTAGCTTCATTTCATGGAGGCATTGCCGGACCAGCCCCAGTGCATCTTGGGCGGTTCCCCAGGCGAGGGTGACTCCCCAGGCTCCGTGGCCATAGTTGTGCACCACAGGCACGCTGCGACCCTGCAGGCGCACCACCTCCCTCTCCACCCTCGGACACTTCCTGCTCGGCCTCAGTCCCACCCACTCACTGAGGACTTTCGCTTTGCTGAGCGACGGCTCCAGCTGGCTGCAGCGCTCCAGGATGCCCTGTGTGTCTCCTTTGTCCACCTCTAGTCTCCAGTCATCCTCCTGCCTCGTGCCACCTATGGTGACGGAGTGTATGCCGGGGTAGATGTAGGTTTTTCCATCGCCGTCTCTGATGAAGTGCTTCAGCCAGGGGGCCTCCACCTTGAGAACCTGGCCTCTGACCGGGTAAACTTCAGAGTCACCCACCAGCGTTTTAGAGCCCAGACCAGAGCAGTTTACAATGATATCATAGCTGTCGCTCAGCTCCTGAAGATTGTTGACCTTCCTCTTTTCAACCTGACCCCCGGCTTTTCTGAATCTGAAAACATAAATGAATCTTGAATTTCTCCATTCACTGTTAACTCGGTAGTAACAAAGCATAAATTCAAGCTTGGTGGGAAAATTATAAATGACATGTCATGACTGATTTATAAACAGAGGACTAACCTTTTCTCAAGCCACAGCAGGTAGCTCGAACATTCACACTTTAGTGTGGTGAACGCATGGCCAAACTTATGGTCCGGAAACCTTTTCATTTCATTATCAGTCATGTTACGGAAGCCGATCACAAGGTCTGAAAAATGAGGCTTTTTATTGGCTGGAACTTCCTTGAAAATTGTCCAGCTAGAGAGAAAATCACAAACAAAAAGACATATTTTATAAAAGTGACTGGCTGTATGTTTGACCCTTTATATAACAGTGTAAAAGTTGTTACCCAGAGCTGAGCATGACTCCTGCTTCCGGAGAGTGTTGTGATTGGGCAATGGCCAACAGGTGATCAAAGCTGTCCTTGAGCCAGCTTCTTTGTCTTTCCAAGGGAATATCTGAAAGAGAAATACAGTAAAGTCTATCATTATATACATGCAAAACAAATGGTTAATGGGCTAAAAATAATTGCATTTGAAATCATTTTCACCCCAGCAAAATCATCCTCTGCACAACATTTGAAACAAGTTGTGGTTTGAGGCTGTTTCTTAAAGACAGCAATAGTTGCATCGCATACCCGGAAACGTTACAGGCCACAGGATCCCAGCAGCTCCATCACTGGTGGTGTCTGGACTGAACTTCTCAGCCAGCAGGGTGACTGAGCAGTGAGGAAGAGCCTCAGCGATGCAGACAGCTGTTGAGAGGCCGACCACACCTGCTCCCACCACCGCAACCCTGACATGTTTCATCCTTAACCAGCCTGCGTTTCAGACAGACACAGGTAATCGAGAAGGGAGAGAGTTTTGTCAAATGCTGCCTGAATGCTGTTGGACAACCTTTAATCTTAAAGTATAATCAGTGACTAACCTACAGCGATATTTTCACCTTAACTGACTGTCCAAGGATCAATCGCATAAAGCACTACTTCCGCCTGTGATAATGGGTTATACAACAGACCTTGTAAACTGTGTCACACAAACACAGGGATATATTATTCTCTCCTTTCTTACTGAAGGAAAGACGTGATCAAACATTTCCACAAAACTAGTTATTTTGAGATTCATGGAGTGAACGACATCTAAGAACTTGTTGCTGTGCATAGATAGTAAATCAGTGCATCATCATGGTGCAACCAGGATCTAGACACTAATATGTACATGGGCGGTTCTAGGCAGGGGCCAACGGGGGCCAGTGCCCCTGTAACCCTGAGCTTGGTTACCCCCTGTGGCCACCCCTCCAAAAGGAAGAGCCCCCCCTCATAACACATACATAATATTTGACTCAACAACCGGACTCACAATATATTGAATACTGTTACTGAAACAAATATAAATCATGGTATTAAATGATGTGTGTTATTATTTGGCATGATATATATTTTTTAAAAGCGGCCCCAGTTTGGCCCCCTCAGTGAAAGTGGTCTGGAACCGCCACTGATTATGTAATGCAAGTAAAGGTAATTAGATGAAACTTTAAGAAAGCACAGACAGAACAGTGCAAATTTAAAAACTTTAATCCAGTATGATATCTTTAAAGTTACGTCTTGCGGTTTAAAATAAGTAATAAACGTACTTACACACCTCCCAACACTTCTGACACAGCACGGATCCGTCAGTAAATTGTTGTTTCTTGTGTCATAACAGAACTTGCAAGTCCTCGAAGCAGTCTTCCCAGAAAGTACAACTAATAAATGAATAAATATTTCAGCAAGTTTGCTCACCTGCACAGGTTATTTATTTTTAGATTGCTGTTCATTTCCGCAAATCCCTCAGGATAAGAATTTTTTTTTAAAAAGAAAAAAAGATCCTTTAATGTCTGTTTCACGAAGTCAACAGTTGATCTGGAAAACATGTGGATGTATACTGCTAGCGTGGCTTCAAAGGATGTCGGGCGATCCACAGCGCTTATACATCAACTGCGTGGATCTCGTCAGAAACCAAACTCTCGCGATAAGTTCCTGCATATTTACGTCCCCGTCCAGCGACGGTAGAAGGTAAGGTCCTCAAAGCTCACTATTTGGAAATTACGCCACGGTTTGACGTGTAAACTTTAACCACTCGGGTCCTTTTACGACACACAAGTATCACTGAAATTCATTACATTTTGACAGATTGTCTGTGATATTACTGCTCGCCGTGGCCTCATTTGAGCTTGCAGCGTTTGCGTTGTTTGAGACGATGCAAGTTAGCATGCGTGCTAACCCTCACGTTTGTTTTCATCACTACAAGGTTCTGAGCCCAAAGCATTATTACAAGGGAACTTTGAATGTGGTTGAAAGGAAATCTTAAGGACGCTATAAAGGTGATGTGTGGAAGACATAGGTTTCCATTCATGTTTCCATTTTAAATAATAAGTTCCCCAATTTTGTGGATAACCAAAACCAGTTCATGAATCCTCTGAGGCTCCAGTAAGAGCCCAGTTTCTGTCAGGAGAGAGACAGTCTTCAGAGAAACAGCAAACATTTCTTCACCAGAACTTGTACATTAATGGACAACCCCAAAATAAATGCAATCACTTGATTTGAATGTAGCACATACTGGAGAAATATGATTTCTGTGAGGAGAAAAAATGCTTAATTGTAAAATAGAATATCAGAATTGTTTTGGAAAATTTCTCTTTTCTCACTATTCAAGCATTGCATGATGAATCAGAATAACAGAATAATTAGTTCTGGCCCTAAAGCCTACTGGAAGGACATTGCATTTCATAGGATGTTAAGTTAGAAAGTTCAAATCAACACATTGACGACTGTTCACATTTTCTTATTCTCAGTCTTGCCTGCAGATAATGAGGTGAATGTTTGAAGGGAAAGATGTCCGAGGAAGTAACAACCAGGACTCCATCTGTCATGGACCTTCATTCAGATTCACATAAGCAGACCATCCTGAGCAAATTCAACAAGCTCAGGAAAACAGACACATTGTGTGATATCACTCTAGTCGTGGAAGACAAGCAGTTCAAGGCACACAAAGCCCTGCTGGCGGCGAGCAGCGAGTTCTTCTCCCTCATGTTCACGGCAGGAGACCAGATCTCAGGTCAGTCTAACTTCAGGCTGGATGGTATGGCGGCTCAGATGTTTGCAGCAGTTCTGGACTTCATCTACAGCGCTCAGGTGTCGGTGGAGGAGGGCGCCATGGAACAGCTTCTAGACACAGCTCGTCTCATGAAGGTCAACGATCTTGTCAAGGCGCTCACCGAAATCACACGCTCTGATGCAGCTTTTAGACGGGAGAATGGACACAAACCTAAAGTGCCACATCTGTTGAAACGCAAAAGAGGACGACCAAGGAAGATTGTAAATGTACCTGTAACGGAGCCTGAGGGGAGACGCGAACCACAGGAGAACGCCGAAGGGGAGCAGGACAGAGAGGTGGACTGTGATGTTACGGTTGCTGAGTCACGGCCGAAAGACGATGCAGATTATAAGACAGCGGTCGACCAGAGCCGGCAGAGCAGACGCAAAATCAGGCCGCCGGTGAAGTTTGAGAGCTACAAGGTGGGAAGTGAGGCGGCAGAAAACAAAGAGCCGGGGAAGAGAGGCAGGAAGAGAAAATACCCAATTGCAGAGTCTCCTTGTGAAGAGTGTGGCAAAGTGTTCAAAAACCCTCTTTTCTTAAAGATTCACCAAAGGACTCACACAGGTAAGAGTTAAGATTTAAGAGATGTTTTAAAAATGTGATTCTCACAAGTTTTCAATAATGTGCCTCCTTTACAATATTTCTACAGCCAAGGACTCCCTTACCAGTGTGAACTATATTTTAAGACTAACAAGACTAGAGAAAGCGTTCAAATACAGTGCTAATACAATGGCTAATACAAGTTGGAGCGTCTGATGGCTGATAAAAGTTGGCCACATGTTTCTTGCAGGCGATACAGAACCTCTTAACTCTCTGAATACAACTGCACACTTGACTGTATTTCCTTTTTTTTTTTTTTTTTTTGCCAGGAGAGAAGCCTTTTCGATGCCTGGTATGTGGGAAATGTTTTACCCAGAAGAACACTCTGCTCGTTCACCAGCGCATGCACACTGGAGAGAAGCCGTTTGTCTGTACGATCTGCTCCAAAGCGCTCTCAACCAAAAACTCCCTGCAAGAGCACATGAACCTCCATGAAAGTAGGAATGAGATGAAGTTATTCATACATTTAGTATCATTGTTTTTTCTATGCTGTCGTTGTTCTTATATGTATGTTATATTCTGATCATTACCCCTATCCCCATCTTTTAAATCCATCATCGAAATGGTCGACGTGGGCCCTGTTGACAGACATCGGCAAAAAATGTGGCATTAGCTGATGTCAGTGTGCCAAATCAATTTTCTCCAGTACACCTAACGACTGATTCATAGAGAGTTTTTTTTTTATTACAGATGAAGTCACCTGTAGAGCAAACTCTTCATTGTCAAACATGATAAAATGTTGCACTGTGGGAGTCTTACACCAAAAAAAGTCATGAAACAAACATCGGAATTGGCAGTGGCTAAATGTTATTTCAAACATTGGTATCAGCATCGGCACCGATTTTCCCAATCGATGCATCTCTAATAGTAATACATCGATTCTCTTTGTTCAAATTAGCATTTTTTTTTACGACTACTAAATGTTTTCTCTTTTTTTAAACATCCTCAGAAGAGAAATCCTTCAGCTGTGATAAATGTGGAAAGACCTTCACTCAGAAACGGCAGCTTAAGAGCCATTACAAAGTTCATACAGGTGAGAATAAATCAAAAGCAGTAGGTTACCGGAGAAGCGTTGAACTTAAAGAGCCTCATAAAGTTGATGTTTTTTTTTGTTTTTGTTTTTTTAAATAAAGGAAAATCCTTGCCTGAATGCGCTCAGTGTCATCACAAGTTTTTGGACACCGCTCAGCTGAAAAAGCACCTGAGAACTCACACAGGTAAAGTCTGACAAGGTTTCAACATGTCTGAAAATCACTGGAAGATTTCTTTTTTGAGCTCCTAACCTTACTCACTAATATGTAGACTCTGTGGATGCAGTTGCAGCTGCCAGATGTTGACATTAAAGATGTCGTTGCAGGTGAGAAGCCGTTCACCTGTGAGATTTGTGGGAAGTGTTTCACAGCCAAGAGCACTCTGCAGACTCACATCAGAATCCACAGGTGAGACATTTATTCTAGACCTGAGGTATGAAATCAAGCTCCCAGCAGTAAGATTAGATATGGTCTTCATATTATATTCTTTTATTGTTTTTAAGTTGTTGTTTTTTTTCATTCCTATTGTCTGCCGGTTTATTCTTGTGGCTAATTAATATTATTGTCGGCACTATTATTATGTAGACCATTGGAGGCTTTCTGGTCTTAACAGGGAAAATGTTGGATCTTTAGCCCCCCCCCCCCTCTCTCCCTCCCTGATTTCCAACTCTATCCACTGTAAAGGCACAAAAGCCCAAAAATAAATCCTAAGAAAAAGAGAACTGCCCGCTGTGGTTGGACATGGCATGCTGAGAGAGTGAACCAAATAGAGGAGTGGTGATCTATAAGACCAAATAAAATACCAAAGCAGTCCTTTGAGCTGAAAGAATCTTTCTGACAGTTCTCTGACACTTTTTTTGTGTTCCATTATAAATATGAAAATCTCAGTTTTGTATTTTTTTTTAATCAAAGTTTCCTTTTGCAGAGGTGAGAAACCGTACGACTGCAACGTCTGCAACAAATCCTTCTCAGACCCGAGCGCTAGACGCAGACATGTTGCCTCACACTCAGGGAAGAAACCCTTCACCTGCACCTTCTGCAGCCTCTCGTTCACCCGCCTCGACAACCTGAAAACTCACAACAAATCACACAGCAAGGAAAGAGTTGCATCAACAGAAGCCTCATCAGACTCCGCCGAAACGGACACGGCAGCGTCACAGGAGGAGGTGCGAAACATCCTGCAGCTGCAGCCGTACCAGCTGCCTTCCTCCTCGGAACAGGAGATCCAGCTGGTGGTCACAGCAGACGTGGACGATATAAACTTTGTGCCGGGTCAGAACCAGGAGATCAGCATCATCACCACAGAGGGAGAGACGACAGAATCTGCCCACCCCAGACTAACCCTCCTCACCCAGTCGTCAGGAAACATTCAGAACATGTCTCTGGTTGCACAAGGTGGTGTTGTGGACCAGAATCCTCAGATCCAGACCATCAGCATGCTGGAGGGTCAGGTGACGCACCAGCCCGAACAGATGCATGTTATCACGCTGAGTAAAGAAGCCATGGAGCACCTGCAGGCTCATCACGGCCCCCCGCAGCCCCTTCAGATCGCACAGAGACCCGTCCAGCAGCTGCAGGTGATGCATCAGCCCGTCCAGCAGCTTTCTGTCACTCAGGAGACACCGGGCAGGGAACAACACAGTCAGGCCATTCACATCAGCAGCCAGAGCAGCCAGCCAATCTCCATCAGCCAGACGAGCCAGCAGATCTCCAGCCATCACATCCAGGGACAGACGTTCCAGATCCAGGCCGGGACCGTGTCCTACCTGTACACCACCGGGCTGCAGGAGAGCTGAGAGACAGCCGGGTGACTGAAGGGTGCCAAATTCTGTCTGATAATTCTGCTACAGTCCAGGTTAATAACACGGTAACTGATGAACAAGAGTGTCAAGTCTCTATAGATCTACATCAGAGTCTTTAACCTACACCACTGTTTCCATTCAGTTGCACCGTCAAAGACAATTACTTTTTTTTTTTTAGCTCCTTTGATGAGTATTTTACTAGTTATAAAAAAAAGACTGCAATCAATACTCATGTCTATGTATGACCTACATAACAAGACCACCCCCAACAATAGGGCTTTAATCCATATTGTCTTTTAATCTCTAAAAATGTCCACCAGGGTAGGTGTTAGACGAGAGGATTTACAGCACCATGCAGAAACAGCAAGAACAGACACCAAACTCAACTCATTGAAGAAGTTCTTCACAGGAGCTTTAAAAGGTTAAGAGTAATATTAAAGACCTTTCCCGTTGTCAGCAAAGACTGACTACGTGAAATACAAATTCACTAAAAAGGCTCAAAGAATCATATTGACTAGATTGATGTTCAAAGTCTGGTCCGAAGATAAAAAGCTGATATTTTAGAGCAACATGAATTACATGACATTGCAACATATGTCTTGTACTTTTCTTTTTTTCTTTTACATAAACAGTGAAATGCAAAAACATACTAGAGCCTTATTTGAAGTTGGTCTTATTTTGCATGGAGGACACTTTGGTCTGCCTGCAAACTTTCACGTCTATCATCTAAGAAACCTCTTAACTCCTTGAATATAGAGCGGAAACTCAATGTAAACTACATGTCATGTACTGTGTTATGCTGTTATGATTTTCACTCTCTGCTGGACATGAATCAAAACCATGGGTTGGAATAATGAATGAATGAGTCAGATACCTATACTTGAAAATGGAGTCAATATTTGTGAAAATAGGAGCATGTGGATATGTATTGATCAAACACATAGTTTTGATTAAGACAGCACATTTTCATATGAACTATTATACAATCAGGATTACATGTGAAAAAAACATTGTGGTGTGGGACTATTGACCAAAGCAGTATGTTGGTGCTGCACTCGTGTGTGTGTGTGTGTGTGTGTGTGTGTGTGTGTATGTACAGAATGACGACTGTGGAATCTGAAGTTCTCAAATATACTTTGTAATAAAACGCTTTTTAAAAATAAAAATCAGCCAAACCATCACCAAGATTTAATCTCTAAGCTTTAAGGATTGCATAAACATGACTGCTCACATACAGTGTTTTCACACATGTACAAAACTTCAGAAAATGTCCCCAAAGTTTTGAGCCGGCCTGCATGTGTGAACGGATTTTTTAACACTTTGATCTTTCACGCTTTTTCTTCGTCGCCATCTTGGATTTTTGCAGTGCCTTTAAAAGATTGTTTTTTTAACTTAATGTCTTGCCTCCTGGGACACCCCCTCTTTCTGTCCGACGGGGAAACCTTAACGCTGTGAGGGTCATGTGTGAATAAGAAACTCAAGACATACAAAAAAAACAACAATTCCAGGAGTGCATGTGTGAAAATAACTGCCAAAGCAGTAAATCTTGGGATCAGTTAACATTCAGCTGCTAGCACAGAAAAGCCAGAGCGCCCTGCATGTCAAACAGCAGCTAACTTGTTTAACAAGGTTTAGAAAAAATCCCCCGGGGTAGATCTCAAAGGTCTGGTAAGGACGTCTCAGCAGTCCGGACACGCAGCCGAGTCGGACCCTGGAAGAAGAACAAAGGCTGAAGTGACCACTGATTGTGTTTTTATAACAGACTGTAACAGCAATGTTACTGTTTAACTTGATGGTTATGTAGACAGACAGATAGCAAACAAAAAACATTTACGACTTTTCCAATGTTTCATGTCAATTCAGTGTTTCAGAGACTTTTGTTGGTGTCTCACACAAACTCATTTTGATGAGCAGTAGTGATGTGTTCACCTTTAAAATTCCCTGACCTTGGGATCAAAAGTTTACTCAAAAGTCCAACCAAAAAGGAATGTTAATTCTATATTCTCAGTTGTTGCTAAAATGCAGTCATTTATACTGTATTATTTATTTTAAGGAAGGAATTATTTCAACCCAAAGTTGAGTTAAATAAGTAAATAACAGCAGAGCGCCACCTGCTGACAAAGATCCTGTGATGTGATTTTACACTATTTCATAGTGAGATTTTCATTCAAGATTCAGAAATGAATTTAGGTGCGCTGATGACATAGTGGATAGTTCTCGTGCCCCATGTAGAGAGGCTGCAGTCCTTAAAAAGAGAGAGAGCAGCGCGGTTTGAAATCTGCCCTGTTGGCTCCTTTCCTGCATGTCAGTTCCCACTCTTAAACTTATGTGTGCCAACATTTACTTTGGGGCATTTTGTGGCTTTATCAGGGCAGTGGATAGAGTGGGAAATGTGGGGAACCTCATGCAGAAAAGGAGCCACAGGTCTGATCCAAACCCTCGCCGCCCACTTCGAGCACTCTAGCTTCCATAAATATGGCACATGAACCAACCACCAAGCCACCGGCGTCCCAAAATTTTAGTCTTATGACAACTGAAAAACTCTCTCTGCTAGCAATACCCAACTCAAAGAAGCTTCACCTAGGAAAGCACAACGTAATTCTAATCACAATATTCTGATTTGAAAGCATTCTCAGACAGTACAGTACACCGTCTTGTTTTGTAAACCACTAGATCGTGCAGCTCTACTTGTAAAAATAAATAAAAATAGGTCTTATATTTTGGGCACTTCCACAGAGTTTAAACTTTGGTTGAACTTTTTAAACTACTCCTCTGTGTTTCTGCAGCTAACTCACAGCTTTAGGTCGCTCGATTCTTGTGTGTGAGCGGCTCCCGGCTGTTTCTGCTCTCTGCTGTCGTTGCTCTGCAGCCAAGTCCTGAAGTGTGGCGTCGTCTGTGAGGCTGCCAAGCTGCAGAGCGGACTGCTGAGCGGCCCGGTGTAAACCTCAGATAGAAATAGAACAGAAACCCGAGTTTTACTTCTCCACCCAGCGAGGTGAAGCTATAATCTGTAATGGAATTTAAAAATGTCATCACAAAAAGCTATGAGTTTCTGGAAAACATGATGGCTTTAATTTAACTTCTGAACCGCATGAGCAGCTCGAAATAAAAGTCAGGCGTTTGATTTGTGAGCAGATTATCACTTCACTGCTCTCAGATGAAGGTGTGACTGTGGTGTAGCTTCAGTACCTGCTGAGGGACTCGTAGCACTCAATCTGCTGACCGACAGCGTGTAATAAGTCCTGCTCTGCCCTGTGACAGAATCAGGAGAGAAGCGTCAAAACAAATCTTTGCAGCAAATGGAGAAAACTCTTGTGAAACTAAGTTATCAGGAGAAACTGGGAGAGACACATGGATGCTGCATCAGCCTGTGTATTCTGTCCATTTGTACCTGTGCTGGAGGTGCTTCTACTGAGAGCTGCTCCCATGTCGTTCACCTGGTTCTGCAGTCTGTCCACCTGTTGAAAGGCTTCTTGTTTGAAGCTGCGCTCCTGTTGCAGCTTCCCCCTCACCTATATCAACACAGCAGAAAAACATGAAGTCGTTGTTTGACATTAAAGTTGAGCTTTTTAAATATCTTTTTGGATCGCTGTATTGGTAAGATGATTCGCCCACTCTTTCAGTCCAGCCATTTTTAACAGCTTTGTTACTGTGTGCAGACATGTTCTCCTCAGGATGAATTTCATGTCTTTGGTGATCCACTGACTTCTTGTACAGCAAAGTGGTTCCCAAAAGTGGGGGTCAGGATCCACTGGGGGAGCGGCCGATCCCATCCAAAAAAAAACTACACATTTGAAATCATTTAAAATTGTATATTTCACCCATTATTGTCAAATAAAGTTTCAAAAAAAGTTTTAATATCAGTTTAAACCGTATGACTAAGTGAAGTGAAAATAAAAGTCATGTTTAAAAATCCTTCCTGCTAAAGTCTCTACATGGAGATAACTGAGAACTTGAGAGAAAATAACCGTTTACTACTTTTGAGATTCTGTGAAAAAAAAAAAAAAATCTCCACAAGACTGAAAACTTTGTTTGACTCATGGAATAAAGAGTTCATGGTCAAGGTTTGTGGTTTACAGAAGACAAAAACTTCAACATATTCAACACTTTCGCCTTAAATTACACACACTCTCTCTCTCTCTCTCTCTCTCTCTCTCTCTCTCTCTCACAAACACACTCGCACACTTTACTCAGATGGGGATCATTCACACACCTGTTGGATCTCTTTGGCACTGCGTTGTCTGTGTATCTGGTTCATCCTGCTGCCTCGGTCCAGCTGCTCGCTGAGCGCTCTGAGCTGTCTCTCTCTGTCCTCCACGTCAGCTTTCATTTGTTCCAGACTCTGCACACGATAACTGTCCAGCTCCTGCCGGCCGCGGGCGTCCTGAGCAGACTGATGCTGGGCCACACGCAGCTCCTCTGTCTGTGTACCAACAGGGATTAAAGAGATCAAACCTGCTTCACAGTTTCTTAGCCTCTCAGCGCTTAACATGAAAATGTAAGATGTCATTGCATACATGGAGTTCCATATGAATCTAAGTTTATTGGAGGAAAGTTGTATTATCTAAAAGTTGTTACACATGACATATTCACCAATAATTCCCAATAAAGCCTAAACCACCTGGAATAACCCTTAAATGTTTATAGTTTTTATATTTACATGACAAGGCAAAAGAAAGAAAAGGTATCTTTAAAATCTTTTTAAGCAACTCCTATGATTCAGTTGTAGGAAACACTGTGGTAAGCAATAAACAATCATGTACAGATTAAACGTTCAAGGTATTCTTCCATTATGCAAGATTTGTACAAAACGTGAACGTATGCTGAGTTTGTAAACAAAGTAGATGCTTCCTCAGAAATGTAAAGACGATGTTGATCTTTGTGTAGCAGTGACGTGTCGATCATCTTTAATTACCTTCCTATCCAGCAGGTTCTTGGTGCGGCTGCACTCGGTCTGACTGCGGCTCAGCTCTCTCCTCGCTGCCTCCAGCTCCTCCTGCAGGAGAACCACCTCCTCCTCTGCAGTCATCTTCACTCTGAGCGCCTCGCAGCAACTGGTGATCTCCCTCTACACGTAACACAAGATCCAGTCTCCTCAACTATTTTCATTTATTTATTCATTTTTTTGATTTGATTGTGCACTGTGAGCTCTTGTCTGGCTATCCTGCTCTCTGCTGTTGTAACATTTTCAATTTCTCCGTTGTGGGATGAATATAGGTTTATCTTATCTTATTTTAAAAATATGTATAAGCTGTGTTTTCATCAAGCATGTAGAGCTGAATGGCTTTAAATTATTACACCTTTTTGACTCTGAAAAAAGAAACTGTGAGAAATGACTCAAGCTGTCTTTTCCTTTAGTTCTCTTTGTTTGAACCCTTTTTTCCCCCTTTGCTTTGGTCAGGTCAGTTTATTAATGAATTAGTATCTGAGTGTTAATTATTGTGCAGCTAACCTGCTGAGCTTGAAGCAGCTGTTGGTGAAGTTTCTCCTGGTCGACCAGCTTCCTCCAGCGGCTCAACGTCTTCAGTTTACAGATCAGGACGCTCAGCCGCCTGTTCTCCTGCTGCAACTCATCCACTTCTTCTTTCTAACAACCAAGGTGAGACACGCAGGTAGGTTTTAAAGTCGATGTACAGCAATACAAAGAGTGTGTTTTGTTTGTTGTAAAACAGAAGACTTGGTTATTAACCACCAAATGCCACTGATAGAAGAGGAAACACTTGCAGTCTAAACCTGAAGATGTAAGTGGGTCATCCTGTTATTTTTATCATAAGTAATAAGTTGCAAAAAAGCTGTTTTTCATGAAAAAACTGATGAGCTACTCTATAATAAATGTCTTTTGGTTTGTAAATCCAGATCTCTGATTCTGTACCTGTGACTTTGTGAGCTTGAGTCCATCGTTGTCTTTGGTGCAGCCGTACTTTTTCTTCAGCTTGATCATTCGGTCCACTCCCTCGCCTCTTATTCTGCTCACCATCTCGCTCACATCCAGCTTCACCTGCAGCCGCTGCTCATCAAGTCTGCCCTGAGATACAAAGTTGAGTTGAGAAGTTATTTGACAGGGACCAAGAACAAATACAACTGGGCCAGAGTTAGCATAAAGCTAGTTTACATCTCTGGTCCCTAAGCAGGAAGATCTACAACCTCAACAGATCAACAGACATTACAATAAAAACAATTAGCCCAGCCACAGAGGACAGATAGAGGGCTGTAATGACTCAGTAAATAAGAGGCAAATCATTTGTACCTTGGACACTGAATTATTAAAACAAAAAACCTCAAGTGAATAGCTTGGAGAAAATGGCAACCTCACTTGATGGAGCTTCTGTATATAAATATATCACGTTTTTTTCACTGTGACTCCAGAGGCCAGTCAACCAGTCAGAGACACATAATCCTCTAAATTTGAAGATTACATTTAGAGAATTTGAGAAAAATGTTGAAAATAAATAAAAATGCCTTGATTCAAATATCAAAAATTTGTGATGATGCACCTTCACCCATCATTTGGATAAAATGCTTCAACATATAGTTTAAATGTTCTCGCCTGTAGCTGGATGCAGGTGGAGCAGAGATGTCGCACCAGAGGTTCGTATCGTTCTCTGAATTTCAGACTGAGTCTCTCCTCTTGAGCTCTTTTCCGCTCCTCCAGGTGAGCGACCTGAGCCTGCAGTGCCGAGACCTCCAACATCAGCCCACGACACTCATCAGACACCTGTAGAGCAGCAACACGGCACAGGAATGTTTACTGAGGTCATTCATGCACAAAGAAGTAAGGTATGGCTTCAACTTTGTGTATGTCTGCAGCCTGGAGCCTCTCGTCTCATGCCCTCACGTCCAGAGCCCCTGGAAGAGAAAGGGCATGAGACGAGAGAGCATGAGACAGGATGGCATGAGACAAGAGGTCTCAAGTCTGCAGCTATGTGTCTGCAGCCTGGAGACCTCTCGTCTGGCGTCATGAAGCCACCCACATATCAGCTCTGCACAAAACCACTGAGAGAGTAAAATCTTAAAATTAAGATTTATTCAGCATCAGAAACAGAATTCTTATTTTGCATCACTTATTCAAATACATTTTTCCTACTGGTCTTTTGTGACCCACAGAGTGAGGTGTAATTTCAGGAGTTACCTCTTTTTGAGAACTGCTGGTCTGAGAGGTCTGAAGATGCTTTAAATCCTGAGGTTAAAAATACAAATAAATCATACAGCACATTAAAGAACACTATAGTAATGTTATGATTCTGTAAGCCATAGATCCATGAACTTGTTGCCAATAACAGCCTGCATCAAATGATGGGGTACCTGTTCTGTGTGATACAGCAGCTGAGTCTCCCGCCGGAGGATCTGTTCATAAAACTGTGAGTGAAGCAGGAAGCTGCGACGCTCTCGCTCCATCACAGAGCAGCTGAGCTGAGTGAGACTCTGCTGGAGGCGATCCTGAGAGACACGCAGCTGGAACAGGAGACAATCTGGAGTTTTATTACTCTGCATATTAATCTAGAATAATATGTACTGCAATCTCCAGGGCTGGTTGTCCATGATGGTGTGTATTCACATAAATAATGTGTTTATTTCAATGAATTACTCACAGAAAAACAACTGAAGCAGATTAACTGCAGACTGACGTCATACATCACTGATCATATAACCATCGACAGCAGCTTTGTCATGCTGACATTGTTTCCTTCTTCATAGATTCTTCCTTGTGTTGTACTTACTCTCTAATGTCTGTCGCTTTGGATAAAAGCGTCTGCTAAGTGAATTGTAGAATTGAAGACATTACGTATTTCTTCAATGACCATATATATCTATTATAAGAAACATTTTTTTTCCATGTATTTCAACAATAATAAGGATACTAAATTCAGTTATTGTGCAGCAGGTCACCTTTCCCTCAGCTTCTTCCGCTCCCTCCATGAGCTGCTGTATAAACGTTTCCACCATCTGCGGACGCTCAGAAGAGAAACTGTACGTCACAGAGGAAGTCCTCCAAAGATCTGACCGCACACAGAGAATTGTTAGTATGATGCAAGTTTCTGTTCAGGATAAATTCACAGTGAAATGTGTATTATTTTTTTTTTTTGTGTGTGTGTACCTGTGGGGAGTCTTGTGTCGTGTCGAGTTCTCTCTGAAATCACCAGAGTCGTCTCTCTGCTGATCCTCCTCTGCACCGCTCGGATCATGTCACACTCAGTGCTCTCCAGCAGCTTGTGGAGCTGAATAACAGACAGGGAGCGTGAAATTTGTAATGATGTCTTGTTGCAAACACACAAGGTAGTAAGTTATGCAGTAAGTAGGTGTACTGTACCTGCCAGGTTTTCACATCTACCTCTGAAGCTCCAGGTGGAGGCAGGAGCGACTGGCTGCCAGAAAGTAACACCTCGTAGTCCTGCTCTTTCCCCATGTGTCGAGCCAGAGCTCTCATACTGGGGTAAAAGATTTCTGCTCTGTAAAGTACAGCCAGTTTGAATATGGGATTAAACTGTGACGCTAATAACACTTGTATGGAGTTTGTCATCATATTCCATGATCTTCTCTTTGTCCCTCACTTTATAATGTAGAATTAAACGTTTTGACTTTGAACTTTTTTATCATGAAGGAAAGAAGGAAACAAAAACCTTTTAAAAAACGAAACAGATGAAATCAGGACATCATTATTAGCAGTACAACATTATGACAAAGTAGTATTTGTTTCTTTGATAACACTCTCTAGCTGATATATAGATCAACAATAGCTAAGCACACTTATACTTGGCTCTCTGATGTATCTTGTACCTGTAGAGTTTAACAAACTGTTGATACAAACTGGGCATTGTGAACACTTGAACACCCAGATGTGTCCGAGCCCAGCTCTCCTTAAACACCTGCAGCTGCTTCATCAGCAGGAGGAAACCTCTCAACACGGACTGGACCCGGATCGGACCCTGCAGAAGAGGAGGGGACTCCGACACAGAAGCCTTTTCTTCTTCTTCTTCTTCTTCTTCTTCAGTTTCTGTGCAGAGTTTATCCTCCTACAACACAGACCAAACTAAGTCTTGCAGACATAATAAAGGAGTCATCCCTGTTAGTACAGATAATCCTTTGCAATAACCGCTTAAAAACAGGACTTTACTTCTTCTTGTTTTCCATTGTGCAGAAGGTCTTCCTTGTTGCCATGGAGACGAACAGGCTCTGCCTCTTGTCCGCTGTTCAGGACGTCCTCCAGGAGCAAAGACACACCAAGGATCGCTGCGTTGGCCTGCAGTCTGCTGCGATCACTCAGACCGCTCAGACACAGCTGCAGATAAACAAACATCACGTGTTTTATCTACAATTGTTCTTTATTTGTTGACATTAAACAATTCAGGTGATGTTGAGAGTAATTTGAAGTTATAAAGACACTTGCAGGTTCCCCAGCCCAGGGAATCAAAGTTAAAATGTCAACATACAATATGTTCATGGACATATATTGATCAAATTAGACCCCCCTTAGCTGACATCATGAACAGAAAAATAGACTATTTGTTCAACCTGCATGCAGTATTCGATGGGAGGAACGTCACAAACACGCAGAGGGAACAATCCATGACAGGCCAGGAAACTTCTCCAGGGATACATCTTCTGTGCCTGCAGGGGGACGACAACACGCATAAAATATACAAAAATCTAATTCTTACCAAAACAGATGTGAGAGCATAGCTTTCTCCCTGACATCACAAAAACCCACATTGAGGCTGATAAGTTGGCAGAAAACATTGATGAGACGCAGGGTGGAAATTCAGAGGACAATCAGGAGGAAGAAGACAAAGCGATGAAGAGAAGTGGGAGCACAAATGAGAACATTCAGAAGTTCATTAAACCCACCTGACAGCCTGGGGTCTGTAGAGGAGGGGGGACAGGCAGCGTGAGACTGATCAGGTGGGACTGGATGCTGTTGCTCAGCAGAGAGAGGGCAGTCACCATGTTGTCGCTAACACTCTGATAAGAAGCAACGTTGCCAGAGGAGAGGAATATCTCCCTGAAAACGAAGGAAACATCGCACAAAGAAAGGTACAAGATACATTTTATTATGTTTTGTGTCGTGCGGTACAATTTTTTATGTGTTGATAGTGCAGAGGTTAAATGACACACAAGTCCCCAGCTGGTTGGATGTTGGACTTAATGGTCTTAAAAGGTAATTACTTTAAATGTAGCATTTAAACTGTCCAATAACACTGCTTAGTAGGACTTGTACAAAGACCAAACTGAATTTTTGATGTCCTCTGGAGACAGTAGAATTCATAAAAGGACAAAGGCACCACAGAAATAAAAAAAGTTTTTATCTCCGCTGATGTGATTTCAGCTGTACTTTTCTAAATCACATATAACTAACTTATTACATATAACTAACGTTCTTGTTAATTATTGTTTGTATGTTTTATGGAAAGCACATTGTGGATGTTGTTTTAAAATGGTTCTCTATAAAGTTATTAGTGTTATTGTTTTATTTTCAAAATGGCAACAACAGACAGATGGACTTGTCTACATAAGAAGTGTTTTTACTCCTCAGATTCACTTGATGGACAAACTGTCCATTAAAACTGAAGACATGGGGCGCTGGATAGCCTCATGTCCACAACTTAAAAAATAAAAAATGAAAGACACCGCTCCACACTGACCTGATGAGGTGTCTCACAGCCGTATCAAACTGCAGCAGGAGGACGTTCCTGCGCAGCTGCAGCACACGGCTGACAGACTGCGGACTGCTGGGATCAGACAGACAGCTGACCTGATGCTGGAGCTCCTGCAGCTCTGCTCCTGTACAGAAACCACAGAGGATGGCACACACATTCTGGGATTACTGGGACTGACTCTCAACATACTGGATTTATATCAGTCCTTCATTAGACACTGAATGTAGCCAGGTCAGTGTTGTGTGAACTTTACAACTTTAAAACAAGATTAAACTGAGCCTGCAGCAGGTCAAGGTTAAAGCATTTATACAGTTCAGCTCCGTGCAGATGATTAGAAGAAGCATTGGGTAAGTTACTCTGGTTAAGTTAGGTAACGTTAAAGAGAAAACATTTAGGAAAGTGCAATGCATCATTACAACATTCTTAATACCAATGCCTTCAGCTCCTCCCCAGTCAGCTGAAAGAGAGCCCGCTGCTTCCTCTCCTCTCCTGCAGCTGAACGACTCATCTATGTTTCCCAGCCTGGAGAAACTAACCAGGTAATACATGATGTCATGAAGAGCTGACGCTATCTGCAGCGTGTGATGGAGAGCTGCAGCACAGGCCTGTTGGAATAAGAACAATATAGGAGTGATGTATTAAACCACACACGAAAAAGAAAATCCAGAAGTTTCAACTCTAATAATTATGTGAAAATGAATAAAACCAACACATGTTGTTGTTGTTCCATAAAAGTTATAAAATACTGAAAATGCTCAGCCAAAAGGATTTATAGTCTTTGAGGAAACATGACAGTGAAAGCAGCTAAATGTATCATGTGTTGACTGCTATATTCAAACGAGGTGTTTAGGGCTCTTACCGATACATGAAGTGTTTTGAACATGTGCAGGACTTCAGAGAAGTGAGGGACAAACCACAAGTTTTGGAGAGTTTTGCCGTCTGCAGACAAGAGCTGCTGCTGACACCGAGAGGTCCTGTTTGAGAGAAAGGATGAACGCTGTACCATGCATCTCATTTTACGATCTGGTTTTTGCGTCGCTTGTATACTAGATCAACATTTTTCGCAGGGTCCTCAGACGGCCCAGCCAAGCTCTCAGTCTGTGGCAGGTGACACAGAAGTGAAGCTGCACCTACAACCTCACTCAGGTGCAGGTAACACCAACACGCCCTCAGGGCTTCTCAAGTCACCAAGCTATTTATTCTGCAATGTATAACTGTTTACCTGCTCTCTTTAAGTTGTACTTCTGTATCGGAACTGAAGAATTCACCACTGTGTGATACTTCAATCCTCTTTTTTAACTCGTGCAAACAATGTCATATTTTAGTCAGCCTATTGCATTTTCATTATTTCTTTTCAGTTTAATATTTTTCTGCCAACAGATGTAGAGTGTTAAACACTTTCATTCACTTTGACCCTGTGTCGATGATAAAACTTGAACTTTAACTATTTGATGCTTAGTCGGGGGAACACATGATGCCCCCATGTTTCAACAAAATATCCAGAGTGCCCTTTCCGTTTCCCAAATTTTTGATAAAACTGTACAAGAAAACAAAGCAAAGGTCCCTCTGCATTCAGATCCAGTCGAGACTGTCCCCCACTGCCTGCTTTTGACGTCCTTTGTAAGGCTGTGTGTTGTTGTTTGGAGTCAGTGCACAAACAAGACTAATGCAATGTTCATTTAATAATACTTTTTTTTTTTTTTGCACTTTTATAATTTCTTCAAATTCAAACTGGACGTACCTAGGATCAGAGCAAGGGTCTCCGGGATCGCTTGCTTGCCCAATCATGAAGTGGGACTGACGAACAGACGGGACTTCCTCTAAAATTGAGCTCAGACTGGAGTAATATGCAACAATCTGTGCTCTCACACAATACTGAGATATCTGTTTGCTGAATCTGCAAAGAAACCGGCCAACACAGGGTTAAGTTTAAAAGTGATCTTATCCAGAGTAAGTATAAAATATTGTTTGTTGTTTTTAAAAAGAAAGAAACACAAACTCCTGGACATACTTATTGAGGAAGTCGATTATGAGCCTCCGTTTGATCTTTGCAGCTTCCTCCTGCAATGAAGGAAGAATACATCTTACTTCATGGACAGCCAATCACATTCATCGCTCTGCTCAGCCGCCTGAAAATCCACCAACGTGTTCAACTCACAGGAGTTTTTATGAGACCCCCCATGGCTCGTTTCTTCTCCATAAATGAGTTCAGCATCTCGTCACGCAGACCACATTTTTCCAGCTGGATGGACACAAAGGCTTCCATCAGCCTGAAGAAACCACAAGATTATGTTTATTGAAGAGTAGGAACAAACAGTACAGAAAGATCTTATTCTTTTGTTCTCTAAGTGGGAAAATGTAAGTACCTCTTTTTCAATGTGGCCGGACTTCTGCCCGAGCCTTTAGAGGGTGAGGAGTTCTTCATGTTGCTTCCAGGTTTGGAGTCAAATTTCACATTTTTATCAGAAAGAACATCAACTCTTTCACTCTGAAATCAAATGAAAAAAAGAACGCGTTAAGAGCAGTTCATTTATGTGAAGGAAACAAAACCATTGGTTAAAGAAGAATTGTGATCCAATACTTTAGTAAAAGTTTCTTTGAATTCATGTGAACATTCTCCATTACCATTTCAAACTAAAAGAGTAAGTCCTTGTTCTGCATTATTGTGGGTGATGTTTTATGCAATATTTGTGTATTCATTGATTTGTCAGGATCCCCATAAGCTGTACGTTAGAGCTTAGCTATTCTTCCTGGGTCCACATTAAAAAACATCAACAGGAATACAAAATGTACATAAAAAATATGTGATCATTATTTGGTAGCTTGTTGTGGGTTGAATTAAATTGAATTGAGAGCCTCAATTGCAACAAATGACGGGATACAACGAGACTAAGAATTGGTCTGTGGTTCCTTACCTCTCTCAGGGTCAGAAGCTGAACCTGTGCAGTCGTACAATTATTTCAGAGAAAAGAGGAGAATGAAAACTGTTTGTTTTTTCTAATCTTTGCTTTGTCTTTGTCTCTGAATACTGAGTGTAAAGGTTTCATTGGTGGAACTGCAAACCACTTATCTAAATGTGACAAGGGGCCCAAACTAGAAACAGCTTTAATAGAGAGAGAACACAACAAAAAGAGCCGCATGGAAATAAAAGTAATAATCTTTTAAAAATGTAATTGCTATTGAGACAAGTTTAAGAACTGTGTCATGTTCTCATAAGATCAAACTGATCTTGATCAGTAACTACAGATGTCAGATGAATGTAGCAAAGAAGTGTACCGGGTTACATTTAACCAACCACACAAACCTCAGCTGGAGACGTTTCACTTTCTGCCCAGTGACAAAGACAAACCAGCTTCACTGCACTCATCAGAGCGTTCTTCTGTGTGACCTGACAGGCCAGAGTCACCTGCAGGTTTTCTAAACTGTGTCTGTTCAGAAGCTGAAGAGAGACAAAAGAGTCTATTCAGTGATTCAAAGGATGGTTTACAATTCAAGTTATTCATTTCTTTATTTTATTTAGACGCACATGAGTGACTGACTCCTCGGAGCTGAAGCTGAACCTCCCGATCTGGTTCTCGTCCAGTTCCTGGATGCTCAGACGCAGGTGCGACGGGATGAACCTGCAGCAGAGAGAGCACTTTAAAACCCCTTTCAAGGCAGACTTCAAACAGACTGCTTTGGTAGAAAATCAGTTTTAATAGAGTACAGAAAGGCAGAAGCTAAGAGGGGAAACATGTACAGTAATTACTGTTTGCCTCTGAAACAAATCCTCTTCACGATACTAGAACTACAAACGGACTGAAGTATAATATTTATAAAAGATTTTGATAATGGCAACAGAACAGAATAGTTATGAACCTGTCCACACAGCTGTCATCCTCCAGTATGGCTGTGATGAAAACTGGACTCTGCTCTGTTTTGAGTTTCTGCTCAGCGACCTCAAACTGCAGCGGCCTGAGGTAAAGGTGGAATTCATCGAAGCCGAGCTCTGAAGCCACGTTTCTGTACAACCTGAGAATAATGAGAAAATGTTACAGTCTGATATGATGCTGAGTTTAATACATATGCAAAACAAAATAGGAAAACGTGATATTTTAACATGCTGCACACAGTATTGCGCTCAGGGAAGACTGAAAAGTGATTTACTTTAAACATTAACTGTGTTTAAATTACAGGAGGTCCAATTCTGTCATTGCCATAGAAGAGTGGTTCCAAACCTTTTTTTCCAACTCCTAACTGTATAAGAAAAGCTGAGCCCCCCCAGGACCCACACAACAAGTGATACATTGCAGTCAAATATTATAATAAACTGTATTTATTTCCAATTATCTAGCCAAAAGACCTTTTTATAAACAATGCATCAATTGTGTTGTTATGATTTTATTTAAAATGTTCAAATCTAATTTTGACCAAAGCCTTGGATTGTATGTATGAGGATTATTTTCAAGCCCCTACAAGGTGTTCTCTTCTACTGTCTCAGTTTAATTTAAGCAAAGATTGAACTATACATGTACTCAAATCAATCAGTCCAGTCTTATCAAGAGCACATGTCCTCAAGCTGTGAGTGTTATCTTAACTGTGCCAGGTTTGCCGTCTCTGAGGCCGACTCCAGCAGACGATGGCGGACTGTGACGAGCTCCAACAGCTTGGAGAAAGTTTCCACAGCGTACGCCTGTTTCTCTTGACCCTGCATCATCTCTCTCTCCTCTGCAGATCTCACTAAAGTCAGCCCCACATTCTGGAGCAGGAAGGGGTCCTCGAAAAACACATCTGAAAACAACTGAGAGTGGACAAAAACGAGTTGGCCACATTTTTTTTGTTTTTTATTCTACGTAAATTGATTTTCAGAGATTCTTAAGAGAAGAAAACCCACATTCTTCTGTATCTGAGCACTGTAGGAGGCTCCAGGTGGAGGCAGGTCTCTCCAGCTCTGCAGAGCCTGCCGCAGCAGCTTCTGTCGCAGGCGGAGTTTATGAGTGCTGCTTGTTGCTCGATGCAGATGACAGAGCTCAGAGTGAGCCCGAACCAAACCGTGATAGACCGCAGAGGCAAGGCCGAGAGACGGATGAAGCTCAAGCAGGAACACGTTCAACAGTGCAGGTCTGAAAATACACACACATGTAGGTAATTATAGAGCTGCAAGACCACAAACTAATGCACTTTTGCAGGATAAAAACTTAAGACTTAAAGTGCGATAAACTCGCCTGCTGCCTCCGAGTGAGACCTGATGTTTCGGGGTGAAGTTTGGTAGAAGACCATAATCATTAAAAGAGCCTTTGTGGTCATCTCTCCAGATGCGTTGGAGGTACTGCCGCTGTTTATCAATCTGATGAGACAAATAACACGATCTTCACAATGCAACCTACGCACAGAATTACATAAAGTGTAAATGACATAAACACAAATAGTCTTTACAAATAGTTATTTTTAAAGTAATGAAACGACGAGTTACTGACAAGATTAAATGATCTTCTGATTTTTTTTTTTTTTTTCGATTTAATGTTAAAGTGAAGCCAAGAGAAAAGTCTTCAAATCACTTGTTTTCTTAGATCAACATTTTTTTAACATAAACAAATTAAATGATCTTTTATATATGACCAAATACATAAATAATAGTGAATAATGCAGAGCTTGGAAGTGATAAATCTTTTGCTCAGTTTGTTTTGGAAAATGATTGAAACAACTGAGCGAAACTGATCCTCATTATATTTCGGTTGATCAACTATATATTGCATCTTTAACTTAAACAGCAGAAATACTGTATACCGCTGTGATCTGCACAGTGAATGAAATCCTCACAGATTATTTACCTGATGGTCCAGAATGTTTCTGATCAGCTGCTGGTGGCTCTGCAGGCAGTCGATCTCTGCTCTGTAGACCTGAACAAAGTAGTCCTGCTTCAGGTCCAGATGTGGTCTACTGTGCATGATGTCAGTGATGACACGAGCCACCGCAAACCTCTCTTCACTCCCTGCTGTGTGCTGGTACGCCTCGTAGTAACAGTTCAAGAGCTAAAGATCCAAGCAAACACTAATGAGATGAAAAGTTAAATGTCTTGTTCATCAAACAAGACTTTATCAACAAATACAAACTGCAAGTGAGAGATATAAAGGAAAGATCAAATAAAAATATGCCTCAGAAATACTCACACATCCTACAAAGCAAGTAATTAAATGAGTATACAACAAACTTGAAGACATTTCTACGACTCTACCTCTACTTTGCTCTCCAGAAACTCTGTCTCACATGTCCACAAGTCAAGAAGCACAGCAACACGGTCGATGTCGCTCCCAGCCCAGGAGAAGATGTCAGCTCTCTCTGTGTTTTCCAGCTTGTTCATCCTGTCTCTGTGGATAAAGTGTGAGCCAATGAGGAGGAGCTCGTTCTCCAGCTCTCGCAGGTCCTTCAGAGCCGCGTCATATACGATATAAAACCCTCTCTGGTCCTGTGTGTGGATGAACCGCTCCTCTGCGCTGTAGAAATCATGAAGATTCTCGACCTCGGCAAAATCCATGAACTCTGAGCAGCGGACCTGGAGTATGAAGGAGTTATACGTTGTATTTAATATAAACATTAAGAATCATTAACAGATGTTTGGTGGTCATGGTGGCATTAAGACATTGATGACTACAATAATGAACTACGGTACTGGATATATATATGTAACAATGTGACATGTCAGGAGAGATGTTCACATTTCAGAGTTCATTATTCTCTGGAGGAAACAGTTACTTTCTATTGTTAAGGAGGTTCAAGTTTGAATCTATTTATTGTTAAAAACTTAATTAATAATGCTCCGTTTATCAAACTATTTTTTTAAACTGTTAAAAAAACAAACTAACTTGAGTGATTAACATAAAAAATATAATTGACCAGTTTTGGTATGTGTTGTTTCCATTGAAAAAAAAACACATTTGGATTCAATCAATCAATCAATCAAACTTTATATAGCACCTTTCAGACAAATTAATTTGCAGTTGAAAGTGCTTAACAAGAGTGCAGAAAAGTTGTTGACAAAAAGTAGTTTATAAAATCATTGATAAAATCATTGAAAGACTATCATTGAGAGACTAATGCACACAAATAAGAATTTAAAAAATATGTATAAAAATAAATAATAATAATAATAATAATAATAATAAAATAAAATGAAATAAATAAAATAAAAAATTTCAGGGATGTATTGAAAAATAAAGATCCAGGTATAAAATCACAACAAACATTTGCTACATAGAACTTGAGATGTTTAAAACTACAGCAGGCTACTTACGTTCATTATCATTCTATTTAGAAAAACACATTTTGATAATTACGTCACTGACAATATTATGTTGTAGCGTTCCTTTAAATAAATGTGTCTGATCTGAATCTGTGAGCACAGATTTGTATTTAGTTTTATTTAAATCATCTGGTCTGAATCAAACAACCAATCAGGGTTAGCCACACAATTAGCCAATCAAAGCAACTTTGTAAACTTGCAAACTTGTAACACTCCTAAGCGTCACAAGTTGCAACCGTTAATCTAACCACCAGGAAGAGCAGTGATTATGGAAGCTAAAATATATGTATATTAAAAATTTATTATTTTAAAGTCACATTTGCATCTAATTAATTTTTTGAGCAATTTTGACACATCTGAGAAGCCACAGTGAAGCTTCCCTGTTTCAATAAAGGTGTAATTATATTATATGATATCAAGTCAATTATATTCTAACAATATGGAATACTAAATATGCATACTAAATAAATGTTTAAATTCACAAAACAGGTTTTCAGTATTTTTATTATTTTATTAAGAAACAAATGAATCAGACACAATATTTTGCTAGTCTAAAAGTTGTGAGCTCATCGGTTATATTGCTGCGTAATATTCCAACGCGTTCTTACCTTAAAGTCAACAGGGCTGTTGTAGCTGAACTGGAGCGACCCAAGACCTTCGGCCTCCCCTCCTCCACCTCGGGCTGCATTCATCCAGCCTGACTCCTCTGCTGTGCTGCACAGCTCTCCCTCCTCCATCTGCAGACCTGCCAGCTCAAACGTCAGAGTCCTCTCCACAGAGCGCAGGTAGTTTAGCAGACCAAGAGAGACACGCTATGGAAAGGAATTCAAGCATTTATTCTACTGTGTTGATTTTGCGAGCATCAGCCAGCACTAAGGTTGTTACATGTTCATGCCTCACCTGGAGCTGTCTGAGTTTGAGATGCCGTAGGTAAACCAGGGACAAGTATGCTCCTGTGTTTGTGACAGGATGTGAGACTCCTTCCTCTAAAGAATCATCCAGACCAAGGAGATGCAGTCTGTCCTCCAGAGAGTAGCTGTGATTTAAAGTGGAAGAAGAGACAGGTGAAACTTCACTTTCATACAGTGCTCCTGTGTGTCATACATCAGAGAATGAAAAGTTACGTCAGTGTTTTCCTGATTGTATCATCAGTTTAATAAGGAACAAACTTGGAAGGAAACGGAGACAGTAAAGTCACTTTTTTTGCTAAAGGGAAAATGTAACATATAAACCATAAGTGTGTTAATCAATTCTCTTTTTGCTTCATCAGTTATTCAATAAGTCTTACCATACGCCATCACAATCAAGTCAGGGAATGTTTGTACCCCCCCCCGAAACAAGGGCCAAAACATTTGGAGCCCGCCCCTGGCTGGCTATAGCAAAAATATATGTCATAAGCTCCGCCTCCTCCATGTTAACAGCTGGGACATGAGTTAAAGTATAAAATCAAAATACACGTCAGATACGCTTTTCTCACACATTTTAGTTTGTTTATGTCGTGCCAATTTTTGCCTTCGTGTTCATTTTTAGGAGAGGTTTAGTTTTAATTTGTCATTTTAATGCTAAGAACAGAGCATGCCACATCGTGGTTGAAAGCGCTGTTGAAAAATGTGTCTCCTGCAGCGCTGCGGCGTCCGGATTAGCAGCAGTAGACGAGGAACACAGCAGTCTAACTAACTCTCAGACATGAGTGTCTGCTTTGAAAGAACACAAGAATCTGTTCTGCTGCGGGCTGTGCCGACCTGAGGGATCATAGCAGTTTTATCTGTTAGTGAAATGTTTACTTTGGTTAGCGGAAAGGTACGTGAAGTAATTTCCGCTACTCAAGCCGCTGATGCTTTCTGCAAATGACTCCAAATGACATCACCAGCACATTATCTCAGAATCCATGACAGGGTTTTTTTTTCTTGGCTTCATTTTTTGTACAAGGGAAGAGTCCATATTTTATATAGTCAATGGTCTATAAAAAAATCAAAGTAATGACAGATCCTGATCACAAGATTCTCACAGACCGGGGTTATGTCTTCAGATGCTTATTTAGTATGAATGACAGTTTGGGTAACACAAAAAGATTCGATAGATATTAGTAATACAAAGCTGAAAAAATATCTTCATGTTGGTTGATCAAAAACCTGATAATGTTGTGCACTTTTAATTTGTGATCAAAAGCTTTACAACTGCTTCAATATTTATTTATTTAACTGTTTCAGTTTTGAACATATAAGACGATTCATGTAGCGATATTCATGCACACCCTTTATTTGTTGCACTTGAGCTCTGACTCTTCCGACTTTTCTTATCCTGACCTCCTCTGCCTCCAGATCTGCTCGATTGATCATCTGTTTCCTAACAAAAACACAGAAAATGTCACTTTGAATTAATTGTCTTCCAACACAGGGCACATAGAGGGAGGCTAAGAGGGAGGTCTTTTTTTTTTTCAAGCCTCTGTGAGCAGAAAACTAGATGATACATGCCTGAGTGAAAGCAGCAGCGGTGTAAACACTTGTCCAGATCTCAGAGATCTTGTGTCGCTTTGTGTTACTGCAGGTCGAGGCTGATGAGGTCGTAGCAGGTTGTGCATTGCCGACATTAGCGGCATGTTTTTTTAAAGCTGCAGCCACATGGAGAACATCAGAAACCTGGTGAGATACACAGAAAACACACAAGATAGACTCCATAAGCTTTGTGACGGGCATTTTAAACACAGACTCATCAAGTGACTGAATCCTAGAAATCACAGGAAAATGTTGTATGTTCTTATCAACTAATGTGTACAAACATTGTTACGTTTGAGGACATGGAGACATTGATTTACATCTGTTACCTGTAGAAACCTGCTGTGCATCCTCAGCAGCTCATCCACACATTTCTTTTCCTTCAGTTTGGTGATGAGCTTCTGATGCCACGGATCCTGTTTGGGCTTCACCTGCAGGACAAAACAAGTCAATATTTACTGTCCTCCCAACTCCAAAAACTAAAGTTCTGCTTTAACATCTTGGAACAAAAAAATAGATAGGAGGCATTTTTTTGAAAACAGGTAGGATACAAAGTGATGTAAACAAATAGAGAACTTGGCTTCTTTTAAAACTAAAGTTTTAAATACAAAAAAAGAGTTGTTGTAACCAACAATGACTAGGCGTCTTCACCCTCCAACACACACTGACAAGGTGATTAGATGAAGGCATTAGCCCAGGGAGCTTTTTAGACCATGAAGTCCTACACTCTTGCCAAAAACAGTCGAAGTACAATGTCTGTTTTTGTTTTCCAAGAACTGGAATAGTTCATAGAAACAGGGCTGACAAAAACATTATAAGCTGTTTTTGGTAAACTCTGTTACTTTCTGATCAACTATAAGCCATCTGTCTGCCAGGAACTTCAAAATAAAATACATTATTCTGAAACCCTTTTCATCCTTCAGTTTATGTTCTCTAACCTGTATGAAGGGAGTCCAGTTGGCGTCCTTCTTCAGAGCCTGGCTTGGACTCTTCCTCCCCCACTGGCTCTGTTTGAAATCCGTACCGTCATACTGCGGGAACGTTTTCATCTCTTCTTGTTGTCTGAAAATCTCTCTGAACTCCCTCCATACCTGCTCAGACGGATGCAACCATTCAGTGTGATTGATGCCATTTAAACGCACAGGCATAGATACTGCTGGGTTTTGTTCATAACTCTGATCAGTGCTTCGTTGGAGACATTACCGTGCTGAATAACTCCATCTCGTCTGCAGTGGTCCTGAGTTTCCAAGTGTCATAAGACAGGTGGAAGTTATCGAGCAAAGCCTGCAGCTCAGGTGTAAACTCCTCCCGGGGAACAGTGTGCACGGGAACAGCCTGACCTGAGACACCTGCGGTTGATGTCAAGATGTGATAAACGGGTTTTACTTCTGTCTTACAAGTCTGGATTTTAAAACAGTAGCTTGTGTTGATGCATCTTAACATTACTGTTTGTTCTATTAAAGTCACAGCAATCACTAATCTATAAAAAAGAGGGTTGTGAATGGAAATGGATTTTTGCTGGTTCATGTAACTTCTGGCCATGAACTGTGTGGCGCTATCTTGACTTTGGAGACAAGAGCTGACAGCAAAATCTCCCCACGAGCTTCTTTAAGTAGCTGTTGATCATATTACATGATTTTGAGTTTACCCAGTACCCCTAAAAATGTAGGTTTTAAAGTGTCAATTTGTAATTACATTATTTTGTACATAGTTCTGACTTTTCCTCACGAATTATGATCAGATAAAGATTTCAAGTCCAGCCTGATTTCAGCCAGCCTGAAACTAAAAGACATAATTCCATATAATTGTTTGGATAAAATCAGAAGACAAATATGTTGATTGTAGACTCTCTACATTTTTTCAAAAGATATTTTTAGGCCATTTTTGCCTTAATTGGATAGGACAGCTGAAGAGCGATAGGAAATGTTGGGGGGAGAGAGTGTGGCATGACATGCAGCAAAGGCCCGAGGTTGGATTCGAACCCACAGCCGCTACAACGAGGACTATAGCCTCAGTACAGGCTATAGTGCTGGCATAACCATTACCAGCACCTCGGCTCTCTACATTTTAATGACTCCTCTACCCTCTGGGCAAATGTTAAATGTTTAAGTCCAGATACTAAAAGCAGCAGACAGAAGTTTTTATTGTTATAATCTTTGATTATTTAAATTGAAATCCTCTGACATTTGTCTGCAGATGTACATTTAAAGGCTCTCACCATCAGATTGTTGAGTCTTTTGTGAAGTTTCCTCAAAACCTTTGCTTCGGAGTTCTGTACTTTTTCTTTCACATGCAGGTATATAGTGCAGCACCTGTAAAAGAGGGATTTTTAGACTTACTTTACTTTTACTTATACCTTTGAAAGTATGAACAGTATTGCACATCATCTGAATAGAATACAAAGATGGCAATAATGAAATACATGGCAATTAAAAGGGAATCAAGCTTTTAAACGTAACACCATCACAAACAGATGCGTTGAAACAGCCTATAAATGTTTACCCTGAGGAAGTTGTGAACAGGCTGAACAGAGTGCAGGTGGCAGACGAGCCATCGGAGGTGAATGAGCACATCATCCTGAGTGAGAAGGTTGGCTGTATCTCCTCTGGTGGTCAGGATCTTCTCTCTGCTCACAGACAGTCTGCGAGCTCGCTGAACAGAGTCGTTGTACTCACTTGTCAGATACGACATTTGATCCTGAGGATGAAGAAGTACGGTGAGATATGGGGAAGACGAATCGGCTGGAGAGTAGGGTTCAGGAACTAGAAAGTTATAAAAAATGTTGACATGTTTGTTTTTTTCTCTTTCTCGATCTTTGCAAAATAAAGAAATACACTCCTTTACTGTGTTAAAAATATACCTTATTGGATTTTAATAAGTATTAAGATTATTAAGGTCTCCCTAAACATTTTAGTTCCAGAGGTGTTCTGTGCAACTCTTTTAATGTTTGTACACATACTCTTTTTAAAGTACAGGTATGTAGAAAAAGCCCTGAATTTATTCTCCTCATACAGTAAATATTCTCAACAGGTCCCTTATTCATTCCTTTTTCAAAGAGCAAAAACAATTGAGTAGTTAAAATATATTTTAATTATGGTGTAATCATAATTTCTTGCCACTTGTGGGTATATATACTCTTATCTTGTGATAGTAAAATGTGATTTTGAAAGGGAGTCTCATTTGTTTTGATGAGATATCAAAAATGAGATATCAGAGATTTTGTTGACCAAAAATATCGAGAGAATAACCAACATGTTAACAAACTGTGCAATAATTGTAAGCTTGCTTTCTAACTCAACAAAATGAATAAATAAGCGTTTTTTTTTCATCTTTAGCACTGAGGTCATTTTCCTTCTAATCTCTTTATATTTCCTCCTTTACGCCCCTGGAGTTGTAGAAAATAAAATGCAAGACGGATTAGTCACCGGGGAAAAAAACGTCCTGTTGTTATGTCTTTTGATGTTTTGCCAGAATGAGGCTCAGGATGTCACCTTGTAATGAGGATAAAGCTTCTCAATGACGCTGGTGTGGCGGCAGAATCTCTTCCATCTCAGCATGAGCAGATATTTGATCTGAGCCAAGTGATATGATCTCTCCGTGTAGAACTGTGGACAAATACACAAAAAGAAAATGACCTTTCTTTGCTTTCTTTATTCTTTCTGCTGCGTTAATTCTATTCATTATGATCTTTTTTCCCGTCAGTGTTTGCACAGTCCTCACCTGGTGCAGAAGCAGAGGCAGACTGTCAGCAGTGTACTCTGATTTCAGGCAACTCTCCAGCTCTCTCTGCATGACGTCAGCCGAAGAGAGAACAGGTAACGCTTCAGCCACCTGTAGCCAGGAGGAAAGTGGTGCTAATAAATGAAAATGACCCCATAGATATCTTTTCCAAGAGCTGGAACATTATTTTTAATTAAATAGAAACAGAATATTTGTGTAGCCTTCAGAAAGTTACATACATACAATTTAAATGTTAATTTCAGCCATACCTGAAGTCCTCTTCCTAGAGTATGTTCCCTCTCCACTCGGAAGAAGGAAACATCCTTTGGAGGTAGAACAGAACTGAAACAAAGCAAGGAATGATTTGAAACATGTTTTGGCATAACAGCATTTAAAGCAAGACAATGCTTAACTTATTACGAAAAAATAATAAATCTAAAGATTAAATCTAAAGACAAAAAATGCCCAATTGCTGTACAAAGTCATTTGGGGGTCCTGCAAATACTATATGGTCCATGGTAATGATTATTAGCCTTAACCATGGTAGATAATATTAGCCAATACATGTTGTTATTTCAATGATTCCTTGCTTTGCTTTTTTTAAGTAAAATAATCAAAAAACTGTTTTTCACAAGTTAAATAACTTTTTTGCCGTGAACAACTAATTTGATTTTTTTTCAGTCAGGTTTTAGACCAGATCGTAATAAACAATGGTTTTGGCAATAGGCTACTATTTTGTAACCATAAAGTCTAAGCAATAAACAAAAGTAAAGTTTTTTAGTGACTAGGTACTGATACGGTATGCTAATTTACAATGTACTGATATTACTGTCATTTTGTACTGTCCTAAATATAGAGAAATTGTTTCTTGGTTGTTTTCTTTTATATTAATACCATTAAAACCCTTTTGAACTAAATTGCACTCTAAATATTGTTAACGGTGTGCCAACATAGCACTTAAGCATGCAAATAAGAATGAACCAGGCTGGTTTTATTTTGTTGTAACATTTTGGACAATGGTGGACATCCATAAAAGTTATGATGTTACAAAATGAATCAGTACACGTCTTAAAAACTCAGGGCAAAATGCCAAAATTCACAGCCAGCTGCGCAATTCCAAGGTGACCATATCAAGGTGACCATAAAAATAAATTACCTGGTTATGAAATAATAAAAAAAAACCAATCACATTAAATAACATGCTCCTTAAACAAAATAAACAAAATAGTTTATTTACTGCATAATACACACACATTGTGTATTTTGTTATTTTGGCGGTTTATTAAGTTATTGAGAGGCAGAACAGGGTGAAGAGGGACAGAAACTGAGAGGATAGATAGGCGAACTGGTGGATGTACAGAAGAAATGTATAAAGCTATTTTTTACACAACATATAATAAATCCTTAAAAACAATATTGTCTTAACTTATAGCTCATTTGAAAATATACCGATATATCTCAAAATCTCAATATATTCCCCAGCCCTCATATCTCAAAAACTCTGCCCTAATACAAAGTAAACGAAGCTTCCATACCTTCCACACCTGTAGGGCGCTGCCCCTCTGGAAAATCCACTCTCTTCAATCTCTGCTTTAAGTGCTGAGATTTGCTGTGATAGTTCTGCCTCCATCTGCTGCATTTTAACAGAGGATGAGACTTTGTACCTCTCAGACATGGCATACCTTCTCTGTATACAGTCATACGTTCAGAAAGACAGAAATCCAAATATTGAAAGAATAGATTTCCCTAAATCCTGTCAAATGTCTGCTTCCACTTCCTGACTTGTTGTGGTGTGACCATGGAAACAAGCAGCCAAGCAGTGGCTACATTTAACCTGCAGGGGGCACCAATGTTACACTGCAGTCCTTTTGCTAGAATGATGATGTCAGTGCTGTTGGCTTTTTTATTTACCTACTACAATTTCAACGGTAAATACGAATTTCAAACAATAACAGTATGTCGGTTTAAAACTGAGCAAAGTGCAACAGCTATTAAGCTGCAAGTACCTCAGCAGTCACACATTCATACACAAATGTTAGTGCGTCCATTCCTCTTGGAAACAGAGTGTGATTGGCTCTTCGCTCAAAATGTTATTCTCCAATAGAAAATCAGCTCCACTATCACTGCAGAGTCAATTCTGCAGTCGTGTGCAATTCCTCTAGGGACAGAAATAAAACAAAGGTAAATAAAAAGAGAAGTCCAGAATTTCAGTGGTTCTTTAAGCTTTATTTACATGCACCATCTCTGATACAACCAAGATAGGAATAGGATTTACAACTGGCAATGACAACTTTATGTCTCTCTTTTTTCTGTTTTGTAGGAGCAATAGGAGTAGATGGAGCTGGAACATTGGCAGTGGATGTTACTCAAAATTAATGCGTAATAATTAGGCTTTAAGTGAGTATGTTTTTTTGTTTTTTTTGGATGAATCATCCTCATGAAGGTACTATAGGGATATTATCATCTTTGTGCATGATGTATCTAGTAAAATCAAACATGTAATAAAATTGTCCAGTTCATTTTAAACAGGGCAGAATATTTCGATTCTCTAAATAACTCTAATGGTAAGTGCTAGTTCAGGCACCATTTTCAGTGCAGTGTTGTCCTAATCAATAAGGAATGGGCAGGTCAAAATGTCAAACAGGCCATTACAACAAAAGTGCCTTTAGAAAGCTCAGCCACACGACATATGGTTAAAGCGTAACATATGTTCATGTGGATAAGGAAATAAATACATGTCAAGATTGCAAACAAAAGAGAAATTCAGTGGAAAAAATTACCAGCTGATAAAAATGTAAACTTAAAAAAAAAAAAAAAAAAAAATCATCCTGCTGTTCCTACAAAAACTGTGCTGATGTTTTTTGCCCTTATAGCACAGGCCTCTTATATTTATACACTGTATATCCTCTTATTTCCACTATAAATGCAGAAATATTTTGGCAATATTTAAAATAGTGGGTTTTTTTCTTTCTTAAATGGCAAAGATGGCTCTAAGATACTACACGACCTCCTCTCACAGGGTTGGAAACACTTAGATTTTTTCCAGCACCTGCTCTAGTGCTGATAACAAGGGGGAGGCTAGTCATGCTGCTCTGTCTGTAGCCACTCCCTGCTATCTTCTTATTCATAGCACCAAGAACTCCTTCAAATTAACAAACACCAAAATATCGTAGTAGAGTGCTGTGGACTCTGTATGGGTGGTTAATTTAATCCAAATAGTCTTAAGTGTTTGCTAAATGATGTCATCTATAGCTAAACAATGTCGCTTCCTGCTCAACATGGTTTTTAAATCTCTATACCGAGCTGTACTTCCAATATTGCAGTAAGTAGGAGAGAAAGAGGAGGAGGAGGAGGAGGAGGAGGAGGGGGGGAGATGGTGAAAAGGGATCTGCAGCAGAAACACCATATTATCAAGACTTCAGTAATGCACCTCTTTAGAAGGAATATTCACAGTAATGTCACTAAAATCACAGGGTAAAATTTACTAAATGAAAATAAAACATTACATACAAAAACCACAATGTAGATCAGTTCACATCTTGATAACATTTTAACCTCTACAGATTGATATTTGGTGTGTGTGTGACTCTGTGCATCATGGGAAAAAAAAGCTTTTCATTAACACTTGATTTTTTTCAAACGTTTAGTCCATTCAGGCTACGTCTTTCAAAGAAACTTTGAAAAATAAAAAGCATGTCAAGTATCCTCCACTGGAACGTAATAATGTAACATTCTCTGCAGCTTATTTCTGTAAACAGGCCGTCAGTCACAACAGGCTGACAGCTGGTTTGGCAAAAATGTTGTTGTAGGTATGAAAGGGTGTGAAAGAGGAGAGAAAGCAGGGTGGAAACATAATTCATCTTCAGTTTCATATATCACTTAGTGATACTGTTTGAGTGATTCCCTGAGACTAACACGAGTTGATGCTTTTCATATATTTAAACAAAATGTCCTGTATTTCCATTCCAGTCAATACTGTTGTTCACACCGCCTAGGCATTGATCTTTTGAAAGATTTTTTTCTCCTCTTTGAAGACACCATTGTGTGTCTTTGACACTTGAATACAGTACCAAACTTAATGCCTCACATAAGAAATAACAGAAAAAATACTACATGAATACACGTTAACATATTTTCCCTCTAGTTGCACAATGCAGGACAATGAACTCCAATTTACACCCCACCCCTTTTTTTCATACCACAGCTCTGACAGAGCTTCTCAGCTTGGGACCCAGCTGTGAGGGGAGGTCTGTTTTGAGCTGGAAAAGCTTCCTGAATTCCTGTTGCCGTTCTGGGCAGAGGTGAGGCGGGAGTCAAAGCTGAGGTCCAGGCAATCTGCGTCCATCAGTTCATTGCGGATGATGGAGTCCATGTCACACTCCAGACTGCCGTTGAACACGTCGAGGTCCAGATCAGCGGGAAAGCGGTCCTGGCCGGACAAGCCAGAGCCAAGCTGCATAGAGGTGTTCTTGCTGGGAGACTTCAGGAGCGGTTGCTTGGCATCGCGGTGTCCAGCGTCGGTGTCAGAGGTTGACAAGCCAGCTTGCCAACCAGGCACTGAAGAGCTTTGGCCCTGACCAGCACCAGTGTGGTTCACCAACATGTGGTCTTTGCGGAGCAGCATGGCGTTTCGTCTGGAGTTCTGCAGGGCGATGGCGGTGCTAGCCTGCGACATCAGTGGGTCAGACTGGGTGAGCATGACGTTGCTGTGGCCGTGGGAGTCCAGGCTGAGAAGATCCTGCAGGGTCTGGTGGTCACTGAAGTGAGAGATGCAGGAGAAGGTGGTCTGCTTGTTCTCCTGGATGGTCTGCATTGGTGATTGGCGCAGGCTTGTGATGGACGGCGGGCTAAAAAGAGGGTTAGGCCCATAGCTGCCAGAGGGGCTACCCAGACTGCTTCCTGAGCAGCTGAAGGTAAACACTGAGCTCCCCTGACCGTTGGCTCCGTTGTCTTCCTCTCCAGGAGGAGGCTGCTGGGACGCTGTCAGGCTGATATTGTCTAAAAGGTCGTCCATTAGGTTGTCAGAGAGCCCGTCGTTGAGGTTCATGGTACCTGCCAGGTCTGAGAGGCCCGTGGGACCTGTGGACGGGGACATGCTGCTGGGACTGGAGTACAGCATTGGGGAGAGGGGTGAATCATCATCAGGCACCTCGTCCAGTTCGAGGTTGGCCAGGATTGGGGACAGACGGCCGCTGAGTGTGCTGGCATTGGAATTGGTCCGGGAGCGGAAGTCTGTCCAGGCGTCTAGCTCGTCGCTGCTGCGTGAGGTCGGACTTCCTGTCCATTTGGAGAGGCTGGATGTGCTCTCTGAGCTGCCGTCTTGAGCTGCCTGCAGCGAGGCTTTCTTCTTGGTGGCACGTCCTCGGGCTCCTTTGATGTACTTGCTGTTATCCATCGATACAGCGCGTCTTCTGGGAGCTTTGCCTCCTTTCCCACCTTCCGGGTTGACCATCCACCAGGAGCTTTTCCCCGTTCCTTCATTCTGGACCTTCACAAAACGACTATGGAGGGACAGATTGTGTCGGATGGAGTTCTGCAATGAAACAAAAGAGAGCAATCAATAAATGGTTTTATGCCTACAAATACTTGGCCATTAGAGCTGATTAGTATAATTAAATATGCTTCTGTGAAAGATTATCTGCATAGGCAAATATTTCAAAAATGAGGGAACGAACAGAATATCCAATTTCATAGTTGCTTTTGCTATACTCTCGCAACAATCAACAACACTAGCACTGCAGTGTTTTTTAATAGACGCTTCTTCTTTTTTGCACCTCACACTGTGACCTATTTCTGGCTGCTCAGAAAGGTCTACAGGATTTCCCTGGAGATGTTCCCAACCATGTACAAAATTAAACAGCTGGAGTCTGCGCGACTGGCCTTCAGTAAGTCACCCTGCTGTAACACAAGGAGAAAACTGCAGTTATCTCTGCAGCCCAAAGGAAAGCTTCACCGGGAGAGGGTCCAGCATAATTCTCTTAAGCTTGAATTAACTTGAGTAAACTTGAGTTTCCATTTAAATCCATCTATCCGAAGATTAAACTAAACAAACGCTAAAACAAGCTAAACACAGTACATCTACAGTAAGTACATCTGCTCACATGTGTGCACGTCCTACACAGTATGAATCCTATAAAGGCAGCTGTAAATAAGGTTGCTTTGTGGTGACAGAGATCACAAATGAGCATCGGTCACTGTTCTTGTCTGAAGGCAACGAGTCAATGGAATGACCCGCTGAGATCAAACTTCTAGCAAAGCCCTTGCGTCAAGCCAATTAAGGGATTAGGCCAAACACAACCAAACACTTTCATCACTTACAACAACCAAACACATGTGACTCTAAGAACAAAAAAAATTCAGGTAGCCTACACATTTTTTTATGCTCATTACCACACAACACAAATAAAATTTAACTGTTATACTATTTTGCTAATAAAACAGACAATGAATGGCTCCAATATCCACTTATTGAATACAGCACCAGAGTGACATTTTGCGCACAACCTCCCTTCATCAGGCTTTTGCTAATCACTCAGAATTAAGCAATGATCTCCTAATAAGGTTAAAGTTCTGACTTTAAAAAAATAAGGTTATGTGTTGCTGTATTTTAGATTATTTTAAGTAAAATCCCACAAAAAGTTTGAAACTGCGGTAGTGTGTTAGTTCATCTGTCAGGACATAAGCACTTCTCTACACTGTAGCCCAATTATTTTCTTCTGAATACAAAATCTTTATAAAAGGTGAATTCAAATATATATAAATATGTTTATAATATTACATAGAGGCCTGGGAAAGACATATTGTAGAGAGTTAGAGGAGAAAAGAAATACCACTCTCAAGACTCTACAATACGAAGCTACGGCCAGCAGCCAGTTAGCAAGCTGCTTGCTAACAGTTATCCAGGATCTGTCCAAAGGTAACAACCAGTTGCTTACCAAAACCTTGAAAGCTCACAAATCAAAAAGGGACATTTTGTTTAGTAATCTACAGATTCTACACAAAAATGCTAATAAAAAATAGCATGTGTGAAAAGAAAAGGCCAGGCTGGGGGTTTCGCTGTTTGCAAATACTTATAATATAAAAACAGGTAATTAATATAGTCAGTTTAAAAAAAAAAAAAAAAGCTGTTATTTACTACAATAGCAGTGTACGTGTAGATTTTAGTAATTCTATTAAAAGTAACAAAAGAATATTGATACCTCAAGTCCTTAGAGAACATATTAAGTTAGCAGTAGCCGGTTAGCTGTTGCTCACTAACAATAATTCACACTTTTTCAGAACTCAGTAGGTAACAAAATCTGATACCAGTGCCTTTTTAATCTGGGAAAGCATTTTAATAATGTTTTTTTTATTCAAAAATTGTAAATTTAATTTAGGGGCAGGGCCAATCGTTTTTGTTTCCGGTTGCCCAATGTTTTACTAATAGGCAAAGCTAAGTAGCTTTTTGTCAGCAGTGTCAAATTATTTATTTAAAAACATTATCAAATATTTAGCCAGTTTTACAAAAAAACCTCAGTAATCTCCTACAGCAGCTTACTCGATAGTTTGGTTATTTAAAAAAATTGTGAAAGTTAATTTGTTTGGGACTTTTTAATAGCATCAAGTCATTAAGCATTAGTGAGTATTGACAGTGTAAGGATTGTGTATTACACTTAACTGAAAAGTAACTACAGTGCCCATTACTGTTACAAAATAACATGTGACCCAGTGCAAAAGTTTTGTTCCTATTCCACACAGAAATAAACAATCATATCAGCTCTTGCTACACAGATGATTCTTGTTAGTAGGACAGACTGTTAGTTTTGGTCTTTTTGTTGATAATGAGAAAAGTAATGTATCGCCAACCTTAACCTGTAACCTGATCTTTTACTCACCCTGCCTCAAAGTGGCTTCAACCAACACTTCGCTTTTCTCATTGGGTGTAATATTGTCCATCGCCATTAGCAAAGTCAATAAAAAAAAATAGATTAATATTGGATTGTTTGATAAAGAGTGCAAAAAGGAAGAGAAGTGCTCAAAATGTCACAGGTATACAGATGTTCCGCCAAAGCAACCTAAACTGTCCCATGTTTGATACGGCCTATTTTCAGCAGAATGAGTGATAAGTTGTATTTAATGACATTAGAAAAAGAGCATGTTTATAGGTGTACTTAAGGGATAGTACTGCCACACATAATGTCTGATAAAACACTTCTCATGTGGGGCTGAACAGCAGTACTTTATAAATGCTGAAATGTACTGACTTCATCTTTAAAGACATGAGAGGGTTGACACAATAAAGTAACACCTGTCCTGCTCAGTCCAATGAAATCCAATACCACAGCTCTGCAATAAATAAATGAACCTTTGTGAGGCTTGCACTCTGGATGAGCCTGTCAGAGAGGTTTTTAATCAATGCTATAGTCAACAATGAGACCATAAATTGTTGTCTTAGTGTATTGGATTGTGTAATGGTACAGCACACGGGCAAACCAGCAGTTTCACTTTGTAAATTACACTGAACTGTACAATAATGATGTTTAAAACATTAGAAAAAGGCCCAAGGATAAAATTGGCCCCTCTTTCATTAAACAAAGCGCGACTGGTTAATTGCACAGATGTGTTTATTACAGAGTTTTTTTTTATATGTCTTCCTTGTATTTCAAGCTATTTCAAGTTTGCTGTGGTATTAAGTAAATACTTATCCTGGGCTATATGTGCAAAACACAACATTCCTGTTATATTCTGGGTGACAAAACAAACAGTGTATAAGTGCTTAGCTGACACAACCAGGCATGCTGGTTAAAAAAAAAAAAATCGAGTGGACATTATTTGTATCCGAAGAGCTTCAGAGATGATGTAAATTCTCTGAATGCTGCTCAGGTAGATCCAGCAGGAGCCATACAGCTATCAAAGATAAATCACAAAGAGCTACTCCTGTCTGCCCCTCCCCCACGCAGCCATAGCAGCGCTGCAGCAGCAGCACCCTTTGAGCAAAGCCTCGTTCTGAGCGGAGGACTGGAGTGATGCCAGTTTAGCCAGAGCCGGATCCAAAGAGAAACACTGAGCTTCTCTCTCTCTCACACACACACACACACACACACACATACACACACACACTGCCACACATTGACCTACATAATTTATAGTCAGCTGATTGATTCTTGTGCCCGAGCCACTTGAAAAAAAGACAGGGTGGCACACAGCAGGGCCGAGCTGAGTCGCTGGTCATCTCTACTGGAGCTGTTTGGATTCACAACAAGAGAGGATATCTAACCTCAGGTTGGAGCTACACATAGATTGTTGTTATGGAATCTGGTTTTATACTGGTTAGCGACTGTATTGGGAAGTGTGACAGGTCTGGATTTACAACCTGTAAAGCAATAACGTAGGACTGACGAGGGTATTGGTCTTATATACATTTAGCAAAATGAATAGCTTTGGATGCAAGAAGAGGGTTATACAGACTGCCCAAGTGAGGAATCCAAAATATTGTGCTGCATTACTGCTTTTATGCCGATACCTTACATTTGTTGCACACAGTACCTCTTACCGTTGACCAAATTTTAACTCATTGTTGAATGTCACACAGCTACAAAAGCATCTCCTCAGAAATGCATATGTCAGCAATTCAGAAACCCTTAGTTTAACCCTTTCTTCTGCATGCCACTATTTGCCTGCAGCCCCTGACTGCATCTGGTGGCGAACAAGCACACAAACATGAATGAAAACCGACCGCCACTAATCTGAAGCATCACGTAACCAGCTGATTCTGTGCATGCTAATCAGCTATTAGTGTCAATTAGTTTCCCAACACACTGTCCGTATTTCTTACTACAATTACCATCATTATGTTAAGATTTAAAACACTGTCTTGACTGTAATTTCTTCATGAAGAAACTCCTGGAATCAGCCTGAATCACACATCCACAGTTGTGCAGGATTACAAACCTATTTCCAGAGTTTTTCTACCCCCACCATCTAAATCCTGCAAAGCTCAAAGCTTTCATCAGACTTGATTCCATGACAGATGAATTGGTTTTCCAGGCCGGACTAATCCTTAAAATCAAACAGAAGCAGGGCCCCACTGAAGCTTGTAAGAAGCCCCTCAGCTGCTGCTGCAGCATGAGCAGTTAGTCTGAAAGTGAAATACACTTTGCATCGCCTGCTTTGAGTCTCGACTCTCATACACTGTTTTTACAGCATACTAGAGCTTACTCTGCCTCTTTTTCTTCTTCTTTCAATTTGATGCATACATTATTACAGCCCGGAAATGTGACAACAACTTGGGACATTTGTCATTTAAGACCATGTGCTTGCCAGACAGCCACACAACACCAAATTCCCTTTTGGTTAACCCTTCTCTAACATCTAGATATATGCCTTATGAACATAATTAATGCACATGAATAAAATGACACCTGAATATGCCTTGGAATAAGACTAAAATAATTACAAATGCCTTAAAATCAACCTAAAAACTATGTGGCTTTTAATAAACCAAAACAATGATAATGACAAAATAATGTACCTACACCTATCTTGCAATACACACAAGAACTAACTAAGCAAACAAATCATTCAGATAATGAACCTTATACTGAATAATGAGACTCAAATATGCCCTATAATGTGTTTCAAACACCAAAATATGCATCATAAACCTAATACTCAACATCCACACCAAAATATGTCAAATTGTGCCTTAGCATATACCTAAATATATATATATATACCTTCAAATACACAACGGGACTCAAAATTCCTCATAGTAACCCAAATTTATAATGATGAGACCCAAATAATGAACCTTAAACTATAACCTAAAATAAATAAATGCATTTACTCTGGCGGTGTCTTCTTTTAACTCAACCTGAATGTGTACCCTCCTCCATCCCCTCCATTAAAAGATTAAGTATGTGAGTTTGCATGTGTTTTTACATGACCACAGTATGGTCTTTGTTTTGATGACAGCAGCAGCATGTTACCGCTCACCTTCCAGCCAGCAGAGCTGTTGCTGTCGCCTTTGTCCTTGAAATATGGCACAGACCTCACCATCCAGTCATAGATTTGGGACAAGGTCAGCCTCTTCTCGGGGGAGCTCTCGATGGCTTGGGTAATGAGGTCTGCATAGGAGTAATTGCCCCAGGCGTTCCTGCGGGCGGAGGACTTCCTCAGCTGCTGGGAGGCAGAGCCACCCAGAGCCGCTGTGGGGATCTGTGCCGAGGAAGGCGAACCGTCGGCGGCCTCCTCCAGGCTGGGACCCCGCTGGACCTCCACGGGCTGGGAGATGGAGCTGCTGCTCGCCTCCCGGGGTGCAAAACCACTACCACCGCTGGATTTTTGCGCGTCCCCGCTCTCAGTGCTGCCCCCCTCATCATCCTCTTCTTCAGGGATTACGTCAGTGTCATTTGTCCCGGGTTTGCCCGCACCAGACTCCGGACGGGGCAGCGGCCAAGTGCAGGACCGCGGCCGCTTCTGAGGCTCGAAATCCGGATCTATCTCAACGTTTAAGGGGGGCTCGTTGCCATCGAGTGGAGCCTCAGCCATGTTCCTCGCAATATCTCGGTCGCTGCACAAAGGGTTATAAAATCACTCAGGTCGCATTCCATCAATGTTGTGTGCAGGCTACAGAGGCAGTTTATTTACTATGCACAGTATGCAAATGCCCAGCCTGCAGCCCAGTCCCAGCACGTGTCCGTTCTTCTATCCTCCAGCAAGGCGTCTATCCGCAGCACACAGATCCGATCGGGGCTGACCAGCGTTAACAAAACATTGCCTTTTCTCCTGCACAGCCCACACCCTGGTCAACATGCATTGCAATTTCGCGAAATGTGGAGTTAAATGGAGGAAGAGCCAGTCTTCTTAGAGGAATCCAAACGGCGTTCCTTCACAAGCGCCCGCGTCCTGCACCGCGATCCTGCGTCGTGCATGCCAAAGAACATGTAAATTACTACACCATAATGTCACCACATCAGCTTTATCTCTCCGCACACAGCTGCCATCTTGACCATTTCCTTTCCCAAGTTTTTTTTTTTTATCATCCGTGCAGAGAGCTGCCAGTCGCCTGCTGTCCAGATACCATCCAAGGCGGAGATTGCTTTCTCAAGGCCCTGCAGCTCGTCCTTTTCTTCTTTAAAAAAAAAAAAAACCACGGAGCTACGCGAGACTCAAATACCTCGTCCTAGAATGAAAAAAGCACCGATGCATTCTCGCGGAACATCTCTGGCATTTAACAGGCCAGCACGGTGTCCTCCGTGAGGCCAGCTGCCTGCAAACACACTTCATTCAATCTGCTGCTGCTGCTGTGCTTCGCGCAAACGCTGCGAGTCCAAGAAGAGGAAAAAAAAATCCACACGATCCTGCCCCCTGGACTGCACTGAAATTAAAGTGACAGTGTGGGGATGTCTGCAGGCCGGTGACATCACCGTGTTCACAGAACAGTCTCTTGCACTACAAAATACTACTACGACTGTAATGTGATTTATTGATAAAGGAGAATCAGTAGCATTTATATGCATTTTGTGCACTTTGACTGTAAGTTGTCGTAAGAGGAAATTTGCGGCCATAAAACATAACCAGTATTTAAGACGTATCAAGAACATGTTTTTTTCAATTGTTAAAATAGCCTTTTTCCAGCCTGTTTTAACCAAAGTAATTGATCCTATATAATAAGTCGTTATACTTAACGCTCTAAAATAAAATAATCAGAAAATACTTTAATTTATATCTTGCTTATTTGGCAATTTCTTGCTTCACTGATATTGTGTAATATATATATATATATATATATACCTCTCTCTTAGACCTAATTCCAACAACATGTCCCCTTTCTTTTACATGACATCCTAATTTCTTAACACAGAGGACTTATCTCTTTACTCTTCCTGTTAGATCTAAGTGTGGCATTTGACACAACTGAGCATCACATCCTGCTATGGACACTGGAACACTTAATTGGATTCCTTAATTAAAGGAATCGCATTAACTTAGTTTAAATCCTATTTATCAGATCAATTGTACACATTAATGATTAGCCCTGTATGCAATGCCAAAGTTATTCGTGGAGTTCCACAAGGCTCAGTGCTTGAACCTTTTCCATTCATCTTATATATGCATCCTCTGAAGGAAATATTAAAAAGTTAGACACAGTCAAATGTATTATTGTTGTTATGTAGATGATGGGGTGGCTGAAAGGTTGAGGGTTCGATCCCCAGCTGAGCAACATGTCCGACGTGTCCTTGGGCAAGACACTTAACCCTGCATTGCTCCTGCTGCTTCAGTGGCTGTGTATGAATGGATTAGTGTTGTACTTACTCTCTGATGTACGTCGCTTTGGATAAAAGTGTCTGCTAAGTGAATTGTAACATTGTAAAATTATACTCAGTTATACGTATAAATAAACCAATAGGAAACCAACAAGTTAACTGTAATATGGGACGACAGTAGCTCAGTTTTGGGCAGCAGTAGTGCAGTCTGTAGGGACTTGGGTTGGGGAACAGAGGGTCGCCGATTCATGTCCCAGCACGGAACTAGTCTGGAGTTGCAAGATTGCTTCCTGAGCACTGCCTAAGAGCCCTTGAGCAAAGCACCTCTGCACTAGCTCCCTAGAAGTCTAGAATAAACTATAAAATCCTTACTTTGACCTACAAACCGCTTAAAGGCCACTCTCATATCTTAAATAGTTCAAAGTTCCCTATTACCCCTCTGTAATATTGCACTCCCAGAATGCTGGCTTACAAGTGGTACTCTAAGTCTCAAAAAGTAGTAAGGGAGATAGAGGCTGCAATTATGAGTTCCTTTTCCTCAGGAATCATTGGGTCTCTATGTAATATGAAGGGACCTTAATGTCTTCCGTGGTAACAACGAAAACTCAACATGGTACTGAATATTGAAGTTTAATGAATAGCTTAAGTTTACTGTTTAAAAAAACAGTAAATGAATGTGTCAAAAAAGTCAATTGCTGACTCCCATCAAAGTCTGTACACTTCATTTTCTGACTTACATTTTTTTTGTAGCTACAAATAGAAACAGTTCCCAACCTTAGTATGATCTGATACAGAATTTTCATTCTGCAGTTAAACACAAGAAATGAAGGGTTTAAAAGGCTGATTCTCATGATTTGTTGTTGTTGTTTTTGGGACTAAACATTTTCATGTTCAGTCGTTTCTTAAATAAAGAATGAACGCATTTAATACTAATTCATACAGACAAAAAAACAAAAACGTTTGGAAAATGTACATAACCACAAACTTTTTTTGGTGGCTCTTACATTTATTCAGGGGTTGGAATTGGAATTGAGGATTTGTATTTGACTTTGGTATTTGTAAAATCTTGGCCACCACATCGGCTTCAACAAATAAAGAAGCTTTTCCAAGGATTTCCTGAAGTGTGAAAAGAGATTTACAGGAAATGTGAATGAAACACTGACTGATAACATAATTACAATAATACTAAATGTTTTGTTGTAAAATAAATCAGCTGACTGCTAATGTTTTAACGTTTACTGTCAAAAATAAAGATTTCTACTGGACCTTCTGCCAAATAAAACCCAAAAATGAACAAAACAAAACACCTACAGCTGTCCTTTTATACCAATAAAACTCTTTTTACATGTACAGCTGATTAAAGTTTTTTTTAGTACTTGTAATTACCCGGTGCCTCCTTTGATTTTGAAGGCAAGAGTGTAAAGCTTAGTAATTAAATAAAGAATATATCAATCAAATATATCGTTCTGTGCATTTTTTTGCATGCTCTTGATGCACATTGCTTGTAGTGTGAGTTTGACACCCTGCCTTGTTGTTTTTTTTTTTAGAAGGACTTTGAAAATGAGGTATAAATGCAGCGGCGTGTGGCAGTTTACCCAAAACAAACAGTACTTGTCCCATACAAATAGCTATTCATTAAAAGAAAAAGGACAATTTTGACCTCAGAAAAAAATAATATCTTCATGAATGTAGACAGACTCATAAGATTATAGCACCACCTGGAAGCCCTGTGATACATTTGTTTGCCCTTTTCCATCCAACAGATAAAAAAGTAACAAATGCAGTATTGTCCAGTTCGCAGCATCCATCAGGAATGGAAAAAAAAAACTGCTTTCACTTTGTGAACCACTGTTGCACCATTGTATTGAAGCATGTATGAGAATCATGAATAACTCGTTGAGATATGTTTTTTACATTTGATAAAACAGTACGTAGCTCAAAGATTAAAATGTAAAATCTTCAAAACAAGTCCTTAAGGAATCCATTTCTTCAAGTTGTGCATCTCTTCTGCACAGATTTAAACAGGCAAATATAGTTGGACCACTATATGATTAAAAGCAATATGACACCTTAAAAATTATCCATAAAGTGCAATGTCACAATAAAGTCATAAAAGGCGTTAAGATTTCAATAAATATTCTCTGTACAGTTTCTGCACACGTACTGTGAAGGAGTTCCATAATGGGAGTATTGTTCAGTCTGTGTGAGTTTGGCAGAGCAGAGAACAGTTTATGGAGGTTGTGTTAAATGGTGGAGTTTTCTGAATGTTACGCCTGTGGTTTGGTGCTTCTGTCTCCTTCGAGCCAGTACTCCTCAGTCTGCATCTCTGTGAGTCGAGACACTGTCCTCTGGAAGGCAAATCGTTCCTCTTCTCCGCTGAATATCGACAGACCGCTGGCGTCTTCCTGTTGACCCACCAGGTATTAGAATTTTTTTTAATTCACACCTTTAATAAAACTATTCTTTATGTTTATAGCTGTTTTCACACATGCACTGAACATTTCTCTGGAAGTTTTTGGGTGAGCTGCATGTGTGACCCCAAACAGCCTAGCTTTTCATCCCCGGACTATACCGGGAATTTTCCCTAAAAAAATGTCTGCATTAAATTGGGGAGAGACAATGTGTGAACGCAGTAGGTGATATTCAGGACAATTAGCCCTGAGCGAGTGGGCGTGGCTGATGACATTTGTTCCATGCGACCAGTGCAATCTTCGTCCCCTTCTTGCTCACCAGTGTTCTTTACCACTCAGATTCCAGACAGATTCTGTCGGTATGTCTGCCATTTCGGATTTCTGCAGCGTTGTTTTTACATTTTTACGTACCATAATTTGACTTAATTCTTAAAGTTCTTGAAAATATATTCAGAGATATAGATTTGTTTATTATACATTATAAAACAATTCAAAAATTAATGTTCACAGTGTGCTGGTTTAAGTCAGTCGGTAGAGTAGTCACCCATCATGCAGAGGCTACTGTCCTCGACACATCTGCAACAGGTTCGACTCCCGGCCCTGACCCTATGACGCATGTCTACCCCTCGCTGTCCTCCCAACATTTTTTGTCTTCCGCTGATTGATCCTATCAATAAAGGCTAAAAAAAAAGAGTCTTCAAATTCTGAAAACTTGGAGTAATGTTTCAACTATGTAACAAGAAGCTTTAAATAAGATATCAACTCTGAAAAAGTGATTTACAACTGAAAAACAGCTAAATCATTTGTGACATAATATCATACTGTAGTTTGTCAAGAAAACAACAATGTTCTGGTTAGAATGGATCATGGTGAGATGATTTTTCAGAGAACATAAAGGCTGGCTCTCTTTGTGCTTTGTGTTAAAAGCGCCACTCAACAAGAGCTCTTGCCAGCTTTCTAATCTACATTTACGAGGGAATGACACACCCAAACATGAAAAACTGGTTTAACTGTGAAAACGGAGTCTGCGCTCTCACCCTTTTCAGCCCCAGATCGTCCATCAGGATGTGGCTCTCGTCATGACTATGATCCCCGTCGTGTACAAAAATATCCTCCAGTGGATGGTCTGCAAGAATCACCACCCGCACCTGAGACATCGTAAAACATTTATGTTTGGTATTACAGTGTTAATGTGTAGTAGATATGTAGAGGATCAGTAGTGTACCTTGTGGTCGTAGAGAGCATCCACGAGCGTTATGAGCCGCCTGGCCTGAGTTTTCTTGTTCAGGGTGAGTAGAGGAATGTGTCGGATAAAGATGGTGTCAAACAGCCGGGACATCTCCAGGTAATCACTGGCCCCTAAAGGCTGGAACATTAACATCATCACAGCATTATATAACCCTATATGCACGTTTCAAGTAGTGTTGTAATATTCGAAATCGGTCTTGGTCTCGAGACCACTTTTTGAAGGTCTCGTCTCGGCAGACTCTGGATTATAAAGCAAGTCCAGTCAAGACCACCACTGATAGGCTATTTTGTGTCATCACTGTGATTAGAAGGAAAATGGCCATTTCTAAAAGAATAAATATCTTCAATTCATGCATAATGTTTTTTATCCCGGTGTCACAGTTTTTAAGTGACATGCAACCTGCACACTGGATGATCAGTGATATTTATGGTCTCTGTCTCGTCTTGGTCTCTGAGCATTCTGGTCTCGTGTATGACTTGGACTTGGTTAGTGTGGTCTTGGCTACAACATAAGTTTCCAGCCCAAACACATTTTCTGTGTTTAAAGTCCATCCAACAGCCCAAAAAACACTAAAACTCATCATTATTTCCAAAGATAATGAAGAAAAAATGAAAGCAAATCTTACATTTTAGATGCTGGGACTAAATGTGTTCAAATGTAACAATCGATGGATAGATAAACTTTACAACTGTCCCAACAGTGACAGAAATTCTTAATAGTTTCTAAATTCAGTTCCCATTTAATTTTCTTTCAATTGTGAGCATAAAAACAGTGCTAACTAACAAGAAGAGGCAAAGCAAAAATAGGACAGACTTTTGTTTTTATAAATCCATTAAAAGGTCAAATAATCTTATAATCTTATAATATATTGATGCACATAAAGAGTTTTGTAGATATTGCTAAATATTTACATTCATTTGAGAGACTTACTCTATCACACAGCTCCTCAAACGTACAGTCTGCAATGGTCCCACAGGCTTTGTTCAGACGCACTTTCCTGTTGTTAACATTCAGGACTCTTGGTCGTGTTACTGTGAAGATAATCAGAGGCATGTTTCAGAAAGCAAGTTTAGTGCAAACCCTGATTCTGTTAACCCTGAAATGAAGAAAACTCCAGTTTTCAGTTTCAGAAAGTCAGGTCACGCAAGCCCGTTCCAGAAAGAGAGGTCAATTAAGCTCTGAGTTAGTTTCTATGAAACTTAAACTTACATGCTGACTCGAGCAGCAATTTTCTACCACACCACGTCTCTCTCCTCTGCCTCAGCAGCAGAGTAACTTTTTATTCTGTAAAGTTTGTTCATACTCGTCGTGTGTCCGTATGAGGACGTAAAAGAACCTCTTTTTGTCACCTGTTGCCATGGTGAACTGTAGTATCAAGGCTCCATTAAAGATGGCTTTTTAAAGTGCTGAACTCCAAGTGAACCTACTCAGAGTTGAGAGCGAACAAACTCAAATCTGCTGCTCTGGAAGTGGAAACTCAAGAGTTTCCCACCTAAAACTCAGAGCTCAGGGTTCGACAGAGAGTAACCCTCTTTCTGAAACGGGCCCCAGGACAACAAATACACCAAATTATAAGAAAGGTAACACAGATAAATCAGCTGATCAGCCAAAGAGCTCACTTACTATCATTTTGCTTGAAGGCGAGCTCATCGAACATCTTGTCAAGTGTCGCTTCTACATCTGGCTCCCTGGAGCTGCAAGAAATGTAACATTAAAAACAAACAAAACAAAAAAAAAAAAGTCTTACAATTTGTCATGCAATGACTGCTGTTTTCACTCGAACGCTTTCTTACAGAAAGTAGAGTTTTCCAGCAGACGGTCTGTTCCTTTTGCGGTAATCTATCCCAGAGTCGAGGCGGAGAGTTTGGCAATATTTCTGCATGTAAGAGATCACATTCATTAACAACAGGTGTGACCAAAAAAAAAAAGACTTGAATCTAATTTTCTCTTAATACACATATCTCCTTTCTTACCTGCAGCACAGCAATAAAAGGGACAAAGTTCACCCTCTGCAGCCCATTTTTATACAAATCTGAGGGAAAGAAGAGTGGGCAAAGAACTGTTTGAATATATTTATTATTATTATTATTATTATAATAATAATAATAATAATAACTTAGATGTATATAGCGCCTTTCATGAAACCCAAGGACGCTTAAATTAAATATCTTAAAAATTGAAATGACAGATTGAAATGCTCATTACACTAAAAACAGACAAACTCTGATACTGATAAGTTACATAGACACATTCATTTAAAAAAAAAAAATTCCTTTCAATTCTTAATTTGTAGACTTTAAAAATAAATCCTACGTTGATATGATCAGTTGTTGAAAAAAGACCAAACACACTGAGGGTCAGCTGTGACAAAGAGACACAAAAACATGTTGAAGATGTGTAGCAACATTTGTTCCTCACCCACAGGTGGACGATTCGAAGTAGCCACAACAACAACACCTTTCAGAAACAGATTCTCAAAAAGCTGCTTCAGAATCATGGCATCAGCGATATCAGTGACCTGTAATGTGTAGAAAAAACTCATTTACCATTGATAAAGCTTTAGATCAATAATGTAAACGTCTGTTTACACATCGGTTCATTTAAACATTACAGATTACCTGAAACTCATCAAAACACAGCAGACACGCCTCTTCACTAATCTCATTGGCAACAGGAGCGATGGGGTCGTAGGATTTGGCCATTTTTCCTGCTTTCCTCTTTGGCATACTTTGTTTCAGCCGATGGATCCCTGAAGACCAACGAAACAGTGGAAATGATTCCCAATGTCGGAGAGGTTCAAGTTAGTACACATGAATACCAGTTACATGAGTTTAGAACAATAAACAAGCATGGTCACTAAATGTAGCATCACTGCTCCTCAGTTTGGAGTTTAACTGTAAAGAAATCTATGTGATGGTTTAGTTAGCGGGCTTGTGAAATGATTCCTTTTCAATTGAATAGAAACAAACAGTGACCATTAGCGACCTAATGTTCATTTTCGGTCTTCAATCTACAGTTTTATATTTACCTTTATGAAAAGATGATAATCAAGAGTAGGTAAATAAAGTCTTAAGTTTCAGAAGTCCATGCAGCATGCAGACATAACAACAGTTTTTACGGAGCCTTTTTTCATCAGATTAAACACCAATGAAGTCGGTTTACGGTGTTGTTTCTCTGTTTTTCAGCAGGATTACCACAGGGGAGACCATCAAGACCACACTAACCCAGACCAAGACATCCCCGAGACCAGAGTGCTCCAAGACCGAGACATTTAGGATAAAGACCAAGTTATGACCAAGACCAAGACCAAGGAAGGGCCAGACTGAGACAAGACCAAGACCATAAATGTCACTGAAAAACCATCCATTTGTGTGCAGGGGGGCATGTCACTCACTGAGACCGTGACACCAGGAAGGTTTGTAC